>NC_079358.1:2888541-3148730 GCF_029582105.1 Oenanthe melanoleuca | reverse complement strand
GGTCCGGCTTTGGGATGCAGCAGGTGAGGCAACCATCCTGGATGGCACGGAAGCGAGACATTTGGGATCCCTGTCTCAAGATCCAGTCATCGATCAAGGTATGATGAGGGGAGCTAATCCTCAGAGCCTCTGGTCACGTGTATTAGACAGTGTGGAACAAAGATATCTCTGCGCTGATGACCTGTACATGCAGCAGTCCAGATGGAAAACCATCGAGCAGGGAGTCCAACGTTTGAGAGAGATGGCGGTGACAGAAATTATTTTCTCAGATAACGTAACAACTAGAAATCCAGATCTGGTACCATGCACACCGATTATGTGGAGGAAGCTGTGAGGCTTGGACCATCTGAATATGCCTCAGCTCTTGCAATCATGAAACAAGAAGACATATACGAGACGGTGCTTGATATGGCAAAGAAGCTTCGGGCGTACGCTGATGCTGTGCATGGCCCAACGCATGCCAGGATTGCAGCCGTTGAAACACGTTTACAGAACTTGGAGGATAAGTTGGAGGAAAACCATAAGAAGCTGAGAGAGGAAATCAAGGAGGATCTCCTCCAAATCTCAGCTGTGCAAATCGGACGTCCTGGCAGTCAACGCAGATGCTCCTCTGCTGAGGAGAGAAGGTACACCCCACGTGCGGAGTTGTGGTTTTTCTTGCGTGACTGCGGAGAAAACATGAAGAGGTGGGATGGAAAGCCCACAGCTGTTCTGGCACTATGAGTGCGTGATTTGAAAGAAGACAAGGCTCAACAAGAAGGTTCCATCAGAAAGAGAGCAGCTCCAGTCGCCCGGAATCACAGTGCCACGTATGAGGAGGATGATGACGACATGTCCGATTCACTTGAAGGAACTTCTAAGACCTATGCCTCCGTCAAAAAGGATAAACAAGCTTAGGGAGACCCTGCCTCTAGCCAGGGTAAGGCCAGGGAAAACCGAGTGTTTTGGACCGTGTAAATTCGGTGGCCTGGCACATCGGAACCACAGGAGTATGAAGCTTTAGTGGACACTGGAGCACAGTGTACTATATTTCCATCAGGGTGTGTTAGAAAAGAGACCGTTTCTATTGCTGGTGTAACAGGTGGATCACAGGACTTTACCATAGTGAAAGCGAAAATGAGTCTAACTGGAGGAGAGTGGAAAAGATACCCGATTGTGACTGGCCCAGAGGCCCCGTGTATTTTGGGAATAGATTTCCTTCGAAGCGGGTATTTTAAGGACTAAAAGGCTTCAAGTGGGCATTTGGGATAGGGGCTGTGATGGCGGAGAGAATCCGGCAATTAAACACCCTGCCCGGACTATGTAAGAATCCAATTGCCGTGGGACTCCTGAGGGTAGAGGAGCAGAGGGTACCGACTGCCACTTCAATAGTACATCGCCGGCAATATAGGACAACTCGGGATGCTGTGATCCCGATCCATAAGATGATCCGGAAGCTGGAGTGCCAAGGGGTGGTGAGCAAAACCCACTCACCCTTCAACAGTCCCATCTGGCCTGTGCGCAAGTCTAAAGGAGAATGGAGATTGACAGTGGACTACCGTGCATTGAATGAAGTCACCCCACCATTGAGCGCTGCCGTGCCGGACATGCTGGAGCTCCAGTACGAGCTGGAGTCCAAGGCAGCAAGGTGGTATGCCAAACTAAGACACCTAAGAACATCCCAAAATCCAGCCCTGCTTCCCAAATAAAATCCCAAAACCCAGCCCTGCCTAAAAACATCCCAAAATCCAGCCCTGCTTCCCAAATAAAATCCCAAAATCCAGTCCTGCCTAAAAACATCCCAAAATCCAGCCCTGCTTCCCAAATAAAATCCCAAAATCCAGCCTTGCCTGCCGCTCTCGGGTTTCAGCGCTCTTGGACAAGGACAGGAACCCCTGGATGTGCCACCCCCGGGACAGGGACACCCCAAAAAAGGGAAACGACCCCTCGGGCTGTGCCACCCCCAGGACACCCCAAAAAAGGGAAACGATGCCCGGGCTGTGTCACCCCCGGGACACCCCAAAAAAGGGAAACGACCCCTCCTGGCTGTGCCACCCCCAGGACAGGGGCACCCCAAAAAAGGGAAACGACCCCTCTGGGCTGTGTCACCCCCGGGACACCCCAAAAAAGGGAAACGACCCTTCGGGCTGTGTCACCCCCAGGACACCCCAAAAAAGGGAAACGACCCCTCTGGGCTGTGTCACCCCCAGGACACCCCAAAAAGGGAAACGACCCCCCCGAGCTGTGCCACCCCCGGGACACCCCAAAAAAAAGGGAAACGACCCCCGGGCTGTGCCACCCCCGGGACACCCCAAAAAAGGGAGAGAGGGAGGGGCGGGGCCCTGCTCATCTGGAGGGGATTTTGTCACTGGGGAGGGGACAGGGGGACAGAAGGACGTGGAGGTGTCCCTGCCCTGTGTCCCTGCTGTGTCCCCACCATGTCCCCACCCAGTCCCCATTCTGTGGCCACCCCGCCCCCACCAAGGGCCACCACCAGAGTGAGATAAGACCTGACCTCGCTTCCTTCCCCTTTATCCCAAGTGCCACCAGCGAGGGGACAGGTGGCCCCGGCAGCGAGTGACAGCCAGTGCCCATGGCCGGGGACACCGGGATGGCCGTGAAGATGACACTGCTGCTGTGGGGTGAGGGATTTGGGGACAGGAATGGGACAGGGGGACAGGAATGGGACAGGGACAGGGGGACAGGAATGGGACAGGGACTTTGTGGACAGGAATGTGGTGTTTGTCACCTTGGGGCTGGGGCAGCTGTGGGTACAGGGGGACAGGAATGGGGACAAGCACCACGGGGATGTGTGTGGGGAGGAAAAAACAGGAATGCACTGTTTGATTGCTTAGCAAAAGATACTGAGAATATAGAAACTGTAGGTAAGATTGAAATGAAAGCAGTGTTGCTGGAGAACAGCGACGTGGATGTTTGAAGATTTTCTCGCTTTGTTCAGATAATGCCAAAAATCCAGCAGAGACCCTCTGCTGGCATGGCAGGAGGGGTCCGAGATAAGGTTTAGAGATAAGAAAGTGTAAAACACGGCAATGTAGCGATTCCTATGGGTTGTATGCAAATGTTAAAGAATTTGTATCTTGTGTTAGATCGGTTAGTGGAAATTAGAATGTTCAGCATAGGAGATTTATTGTTTTGTAAATGGGAAAATCGCTCTCTTACTTTGCTCTCTTACTTCCTTTTCTTACTTCCCTCTCTTGCACTCTCTGGCTCTTGCACCATCTCTCTCTGTCCCCTCGCCTTGGCTTTACCCCTTTGTTATCTCGCTCTGTGCCTGCTCTGAGCCGCTCTGGCAGTTCCCAGCTGAGCCCTTCTCGCCCACACCCCACGGAATAAACCGCGAACTGCAGCACCGGAACATAGAGAGCGCCTGAGCTCGCCCTGAGCACCGTCCACCGCCAGCTGCGACAGATGTGGCCATGGGGGCAGGTGACATCACAATGGGACCATGGGGGTGTGGCCGTGGGGCAGGGGGGGTGACCTGTGCCAGCTCGGGGACAGCCCCACGCCCCGCTCCCGGTGCCGCTGTCCCCACGGTGCCACCCCCGCTCAGCCCTGTCCCTTCTCCCTTCCAGCCCAGACCGTGTTCCTCGCTGGTGAGTCCTCGGGGGATGCCGTGTCCCCGCCCCGCTGTCCCCAGCCCCGTGGTGGCCCTGGCAGGCTGCTGTCCCCTGTCACCCGCAGGTACCACCCAGCTCCTGGTGCAGCCCCCCTGGACTCCGGCGGTGCTGTGGGACCGGGTGACACTGACCTGCCGGGGCTCGGGGACCGACGGGGACACCCGCTGGTACAAGGACGAGCGGCTCTGGCTGCCAGAGAGACGCAACAACTTCACTGTCACCGAGAGTGGCACCTATCGGTGTCACAGACCCGGCAGTGGGTACAGCCCACTCGTGAGGGTGTCAAATGGTGAGGGGGGTTTGGTGTCCCCACCCTGGGGACCCCGAGGGCTCAGGGTGGGCTCAGCTCCATGGGTCACCCCCTGGTGTCACCAGAGCCTGTCCCTGCTCTGGGGACATCCCAGAGCATCCCAGTGCGGGGGGACGTCCGTGCTGGAATTGGGGACCAATGAGGTGTTCATGGTGACATCGGCTGTGACAGGTGCCCCCTGTCCCCAGACTCGCTGGTGCTGCAGGTGCCGGCGGGGGCGCTGCTGGAGGGGGACACGGTGACACTGCGCTGCCGGAGCTGGCGGGACTTGCCGCTCAACTCAGTGTCCTTCTACCGTGATGGGGAGCAACTGGCGACTCTCCAGAATGGCACCGAGCTGTCCCTGTCCCATCTGCAGCTGCAGCACAGCGGCAACTTCAGCTGCTCGGGCTGGGCGATATTTCAGCCCTTCCGTTCGGCGGCGGTGCCAGTGACAGTGCAGGGTGAGCACCCCGCAGCCGCCACCCCGACACCCCCACAGCCCCTCCCCAGCCACTCGGGGTCACAAATCCCCCTCCCCCATCTCCTTCCCAGAGCTCTTCACGGTGCCGCTGCTGGAGGGTCCCCCCCGAGCTCCCCGAGGGGTCCCCCCTCAATCTCAGCTGCCTCAGCACCCCCAGCCCCCTGCGGCCCCCAGCCCCCCTCCTGTACCGCTTCTACCGGGACGGGCAGTCGGTGGGGGGCCCGCAGGGGTCCCCGCAGCTCCTGGTGCCCGCCGTGGGGGTCTCCCACTCGGGGAATTACAGCTGCGAGGTGCGCTCCGAGGGGGGAACCGTGCGGAAGAGCAGCGCCCGGCTCGGCGTCACGGTGCGCAGTGAGTGCGGGGATGGGCACGGGGACCCCACCCGGGGACATCCCTGTCCCCCAGAAACCCTCCTCGTGTCCCCACCTCAGCCCTGTCCGTATCCCCGCAGTGCCCGTGGCCGCTGGACACCCCTGGAGCTCAGGTGGGGTCGCTCGGGGTTCCCGCGTGGGTCTGAGATCCGCGGGTCACAGATGACCCAGGGCCATCCCCCTCTGTCCCTGGCAGTGACACAAACGGAACAGGGCACGGGGGGGGAGCTCCTGAGGTCACTGGGATTGCAGAACCTCTGGGGTGACCCCGGTGACATCAGCGCGTCCCCCTCTGCTCCCTGCAGTGGCTGCGGGGGTCGTTGTGTCCCTGCTGTTCCTGGTCCTGCTCGCTGTGGCCTTGCACTGGCGGATCCACGCGGGTGGGTGACAATGGGGGACAGGGGTCCTGCAGAGCGCTGGGAGGGCCCCAGGGAAGGGGAGGGTGGCCCCCACAGCCCCTGAGTGGGGAGGGGCTGAGCCCCCCGTGACCTTGGCTCAGGGCCCTGGGGTGTCTGGGGAGGGGCTGGAGGGTCCTGCAGGGATGTTGGGGGTCCCATCAGGGATTTTTGGGGAGTTCTGAGGGGGCCCCTCCCTGCCAGGATCGGGGTTCTGGGGGGTCAGCGGGTTGGGGCAGTGGGGTGGTTCAGGGTTTGTGGGGCCATCGGGGATACTGGGGGGACCTGGAGGGAACTGAGGGTCCGGTGGTGGTTCAGGGTTCCGAGGGTGGGTGGGGAATCAAAGTCACCCCTCCGGTTTTCCTTTGCAGGTGCCAGGAAGCGCCAGGAAAGGTGAGCGCAGGCTCTGAGCACCGTTTGGGTTTCCCCCAAACCCTCAGGACCCCCCGTCCCCTTCCACATCCCCCCTTATTCCCACAGGGCCCCCCCCGTGCAGGACCCTCAGGCCACCTACATGGAGCTGCGGGGGCCGCGTGGGCAGCCCTGGGAACCCGGTGACATCTATGACAACCTGCAGCCAAAGCTGTGACACTCGGGGAAGGGGGAGCCCCCAGAGTGGGGGGGCAGCACCCAGGGCCCCTGGGCTGGGGGAAACTGAGCCCACCGTGACCTCGGCTGGGGGTCGCGGGGGTCGCGGGGGGGAATTTGGGGGGGTCTTGGTTGGGCCCCAGGGGCATCCCTGGGTGGGCTTGGAGGAACATTGGGGTGGCACTGGGAGCTCCTGGAGGGTTTGGGAAGGTCACGGGGGGGCTGTGCAGGGATGTTGGGGGATCTTTGTGGGGTCCTGGGGGAGTTTGGGGGGTGCCCCTCCCTGCTGGGCTTTGAGTTTTGTTGCTCAGAGGGTCGGGGACACTGAGGGTGCTGGGGACACTGGGGGGTGCTGGGGACACTGGGAGCACAGGGGAACACTGGGGACACTGGGGGGCACTGGGGGGCACTGGGGGGCACTGGGGTCACTTGGGACACTGGGGGTGCTGGGGGACATTGGGGACTGCGGGAACTGGGGACTCTGGGGGGCACTGGGGGAACTGGGGACACTGGGGCACTGGGGGACACTGGGGGCACTGGGGGAACGGGGGTCACTGGGGGACCTGGGGACACTGGGGACACTGGGGACACTGGAGGTCCCTGCCGGAGGACACCCCCCGTGTGTCCCCCCTCCCCAGCCTCCCGAGGTTGCCCACCCTGCCCGGGGGGTGGCCACGAGTGAGGGGTCCCATGTGGGGCTGCCCAGAGCTCCCCGTTCCAGTGCTCCCAGTGCTCCCAGTGCTCCCAGTGCCCCCAGGGCTCCCCATTCCCTCCCCCAGTGCCCGGGGGCACAGGACCCTTGTCCCTCTTCTCGGACACAAACCGCAGCTTTTGCATTAAACCGGGAGAAACGGTTTTGGTTTGTTCGGCTCGGAGCGAGGAGGGTCCCGCTCGGGTTGTTGAGCAGATCCTGGTGGGATTTGCGGGATTTTTGGGGCTCTCTCGGTGCCCTGGGGACAGGCACCGAACCATCAATCGCTGCATTTCCGCACCGCTTCCCCCGCAGGGGGGAAGGAGCCGCCGCTCCCTGTTTGTCCCCTCTCGGTGACACCGGCCAAGGCTCGGGGACCTCGGGGTGGCCACGGGCCCCGATCCCGCAGCTGCCGAGCCCCGGGCCGAGCTGGAGCCGGCAGCAGCGGCAGCGCCCCGAGAGCCCCGGGCCGGAGCCGGGGGTGCCCCCAAATCGGGCCCGAGCCCGGCCCAGCTCCAGCCCTGCCCGGTGCCCGCCGGTGCCCAAAGCCCCGCAGCCGGAGCTCCCCGAGCGTGTCCGAGCCCCGCAGGTGCCACGGAGCCCCCGCCGGGCCCGGCACCGGGAGGGAGGTGCCGGGAGGGCGGAGGGGACCCGGGGACCGGGGAGGAGCCGCCGGCGCTGGGGAGGAGCCTCGGGCTCGGGCAGTGCCGCGGGTCGCGGCTCCATCGCGCTGCCAGGGCCGGGGCTGGCCCGGGCTGGGGACCCGCGGTGGCCTCGTGTCCCGAGCGCTGTGACAGCGCGAGCGAGGCCACTGTCGCCATCCAGGCGGGGTCACCTCCGGCAGCCGCAGCACGGCCGCGGGGCAGAGCCGCTCTCGGACTGTCAGCGCTTGTGAAGGGACAGGAGCCCTGGATGTGTCACCCCTGAACGGGGACAGGGACCCCTGGATGTGTCACTCCCAGAACGGGGACAGGGACCCCTGGATGTGCCACCCCCAGGACAGAACCCGCCCCCGTGTGACTCTTACAGGGAGAAGAAAGTGAAAGAAATTTTCTCTTTTCACAGAAAGTGAAAGTGTTGGGGGGCACAGCCGGACACCCCCATCCCCCACAGCCTCCCCACCCCTTCCTGCTGACCCCTCACCCCCTTTTCTTCAACCCTGGGGCTCCCCCAGCCCATTCCCTGCTCAGGTGCCCCCCAGGATCATCAAGGCAGAACAGGGGGCTGTGAATTTGAGGGGTTAAAGGAAGGAAATGGAAATGAAGAGAGGAGAAAGCCCCTGGGAGTCGGGGTGCACAGACACAGAGCACCCCGGAATCTGCCTGGGGTTCCTCCCCCAAAGCAGCAGCACTTTGGGGGCTGTGCTGGGCCCGGGGTCACCCCAAAATCTGAGGCTCCCATGAAGGAGCTGTGACCCAGGGCCCACCCAGCCCTGGCACCCCCATTCCCTGGGACTCCTATCAAAGGACCCCCGTTCCTTCTGTCCCCTCTCTCGGGGACCCCATCCCAGAACTGCCATTCCCCAGGGTCTCCATGGCTCAGGATCCCCATTCCCAAGGAACCCTCTCCCCAAAATTCCACCCCCTACAATCCCCTTTCCCCCAGGACCCTGATTCTCCCAGGACCCCCCATTTCCCTGGACCCCACCCCTGGCTCCCCACACCCTCTGAGCCCCCCACTCCTGGGAGCTCCATGTCCCACCTTGTGCCACCCAGCCTTGTCCCCACCTTGTCCCCAGCCCGTCCCCGGCTTGTGGCCACCCTGCCCCCATCCTGTCCACACCCTGCCCCCACCAAGAGCCAGCGACACATGAGGACGAGACGTGACCTCGCTTCCTTCCCCTTTATCCCAAGTGCCACCAGCCAGGGGACAGGTGGCTCCGGCAGCGAGTGACAGCGAGTGCCCATGGCCGGGGACACCGGGATGGCCGGGAAGGTGGCACTGCTGCTGTGGGGTGAGGGATTTGGGGACAGGAATGGGACAGGGGGACAGGAATGTGGGGACAGGGACAAGAGGACAAACACCATGGGGATGTGCCAGCTCGGGGACAGCCCCACGCCCCGCCCCCGGTGCCGCTGTCCCCACGGTGCCACCCCCACCCAGCCCTGTCCCTTCTCCCTTCCAGCCCAGACCGTGTTCCTCGCTGGTGAGTCCTCGGGGGATGCCGTGTCCCCGCCCCGCTGTCCCCAGCCCCGTGGTGGCCCTGGCAGGCTGCTGTCCCCTGTCACCCGCAGGTGCCACCCAGCTCCTGGTGCAGCCCCCCTGGACTCCGGCGGTGCTGTGGGACCGGGTGACACTGACCTGCCAGGGCTCGGGGACCGACGGGGACACCCTCTGGTACAAGGAGGGGCGGCGCTGGGAGCCGGAGGGACGCGACAGCTTCACTGTCACCGAGAGTGGCACCTACCAGTGTCACATACCCGGCAGTGGGTACAGCCCACCCGTGAGGGTGTCAAATGGTGAGGGGGGTTTGGTGTCCCCACCCCGGCACCCGCGGGGACCCCGAGGGCTCAGGGTGGGCTCAGCTCCGTGGGTCACCCCGGGCTGTGACCAGAGCCTGTCCCTGCTCTGGGGACATCCCAGAGCATCCCAGTGCGGGAGGATCCGGTCATGGAATTGGGGTTAAAGGGGGATTCCCGGTGACATCGGCTGTGACAGGTCCCCCCTGTCCCCCAGACTCGCTGGTGCTGCAGGTGCCGGCGGGGGCGCTGCTGGAGGGGGACACGGTGACACTGCGCTGCCGGAGCTGGCGGGACTTGAGGCGCAACTCCGTCTCCTTCTACCGCGACGGGAAGAGATTGGCGACTCTCCACAATGGCACCGAGCTGTCCCTGTCCCATCTGGAGCTGCAGCACAGCGGCAACTTCACCTGCCGCTGGGGCTGGGCGATATTTCAGCCCTTCCGTTCGGCGCCGGTGCCAGTGACAGTGCAGGGTGAGCGCCCCGCAGCCGCCACCCCGACACCCCCACAGCCCCTCCCCAGCCACTCGGGGTCACAAATCCCCCTCCCCCCTCTCCTCCCCAGAGCTCTTCACGGTGCCGCTGCTGGAGGGTCCCCCCGAGCTCCCCGAGGGGTCCCCCCTCAATCTCAGCTGCCTCAGCACCCCCAGCCCCCTGCGGCCCCCAGCCCCCCTCCTGTACCGCTTCTACCGGGACGGGCAGTCGGTGGGGGGCCCGCAGGGGTCCCCGCAGCTCCTGGTGCCCGCCGTGGGGGTCTCCCACTCGGGGAATTACAGCTGCGAGGTGCGCTCCGAGGGGGGAACCGTGCGGAAGAGCAGCGCCCGGCTCGGCGTCACGGTGCGCAGTGAGTGCGGGGACGGGCACGGGGACCCCACCCGGGGACATCCCTGTCCCCCAGAAACCCTCCTCGTGTGCCCCCCTCAGCCCTGTCCGTGTCCCCGCAGTGCCCGTGGCCGCTGGACACCCCTGGAGCTCAGGTGGGGTCACTCGGGGTTCCCGCGTGGGTCTGAGATCCGCGGGTCACAGATGACCCAGGGCCACCCCCCTCTGTCCCTGACGGTGACACAAACGGAACAGGGCACGGGGGGGGAGCTCCTGAGGTCACTGGGATTGCAGAACCTCTGGGGTGACCCCGGTGACATCAGCGCGTCCCCCTCTGCTCCCTGCAGTGGCTGCGGGGGTCGTTGTGTCCCTGCTGTTCCTGGTCCTGCTCGCTGTGGCCTTGCACTGGCGGATCCACGCGGGTGGGTGACAATGGGGGACGGGGTCCTGCAGAGCGCTGGGAAGGCCCCAGAGAAGGGGAGGGTGGCCCCCACAGCCCCTGAGTGGGGAGGGGCTGAGCCCCCGTGACCTTGGCTCAGGGCCCTGGGGTGTCTGGGGAGGGGCTGGAGGGTCCTGCAGGGATGTTGGGGGTCCCATCAGGGATTTTTGGGGAGTTCTGAGGGGGCCCCTCCCTGCCAGGATCGGGGTTCTGGGGGATCAGCGGGTTGGGGCAGTGGGGTGGTTCAGGGTCTGTGGGGCCATCGGGGATACTGGGGGGACCTGGAGGGAACTGAGGGTCCGGTGGTGGTTCAGGGTTCCGAGGGTGGGTGGGGAATCAAAGTCACCCCTCCGGTTTTCCTTTGCAGGTGCCAGGAAGCGCCAGGAAAGGTGAGCGCAGGCTCTGAGCACCGTTTGGGTTTTCCCCAAACCCTCAGGACCCCCCATCCCCTTCCACATCCCCCCTTATTCCCACAGGGCCCCCCCCCGTGCAGGACCCTCAGGCCACCTACATGGAGCTGCGGGGGCCGCGTGGGCAGCCCTGGGAACCCGGTGACATCTATGACAACCTGCAGCCAAAGCTGTGACACTCGGGGAAGGGGGAGCCCCCAGAGTGGGGGGGGGGCAGCACCCAGGGCCCCTGGGCTGGGGGAAACTGAGCCCACCGTGACCTCGGCTGGGGGTCCCGGGGGTCGCGGGGGGGGAATTTGGGGGGTCTTGGTTGGGCCCCAGGGGCATCCCTGGGTGGGCTTGGAGGAACATTGGGGTGGCACTGGGAGCTCCTGGAGGGTTTGGGAAGGTCACGGGGGGCTGTGCAGGGATGCTGGGGGATCTTTTTGGGGTCCTGGGGGAGTTTGGGGGGTGCCCCTCCCTGCCGGGCTTTGAGTTTTGTTGCTCAGAGGGTCGGGGACACTGGGGGTGCTGGGGATACTGGGGATATTGGGGACACTGGGGATACTGAGGACACTGGTGACACTGGAGGTCCCTCCCCGTGTGTCCCCCCTCCCCCGACTCCCGTGGTTGCCCACCCTGCCCGCGAGGTGGCCACGAGTGGGTGGTCCCACGTGGAGCTGCCCAGAGCTCCCCGTTCCAGTGCTCCCAGTGCTCCCAGTGCTCCCAGTACCCCCAGTGCTCCCCGTTCCCTCCCCCAGTGCCCGGGGGCACAGGACCCTTGTCCCTCTTCTCGGACACAAACCGCAGCTTTTGCATTAAACCGGGAGAAACGGTTTTGGTTTGTTCGGCTCGGAGCGAGGAGGGTCCCGCTCGGGCTGTTGAGCAGATCCTGGTGGGATTTGCGGGATTTTTGGGGCTCTCTCGGTGCCCTGGGGACAGGCACCGAACCATCAATCGCTGCATTTCCGCACCGCTTCCCCCGCAGCGGGGAAGGAGCCGCCGCTCCCTGTTTGTCCCCTCTCGGTGACACCGGCCAAGGCTCGGGGACCTCGGGGTGGCCACGGGCCCCGATCCCGCAGCTGCCGAGCCCCGGGCCGAGCTGGAGCCGGCAGCAGCGGCAGCGCCCCGAGAGCCCCGGGCCGGAGCCGGGGTCGCCCCGGGGAGCCCCCAAATCGGGCCCGAGCCCGGCCCAGCTCCAGCCCTGCCCGGTGCCCGCCGGTGCCCAAAGCCCCGCAGCCGGAGCTCCCCGAGCGTGTCCGAGCCCCGCAGGTGCCGCGGAGCCCCCGCCGGGCCCGGCACCGGGAGGGAGGTGCCGGGAGGGCGGAGGGGACCCGGGGACCGGGGAGGAGCCGCCGGCGCTGGGGAGGAGCCTCGGGCTCGGGCAGTGCCGCGGGTCGCGGCTCCATCGCGCTGCCAGGGCCGGGGCTGGCCCGGGCTGGGGACCCGCGGTGGCCTCGTGTCCCGAGCGCTGTGACAGCGCGAGCGAGGCCACTGTCGCCATCCAGCCGGGGTCAACTCCGGCAGCCGCAGCACGGCCGCGGGGCAGAGCCGCTCTCGGACTGTCAGCGCTTGTGAAGGGACAGGGACCCTGGATGTGTCACCCCCAGAACGGGGACACGGCTCCCTGGATGTGTCACCCCCAGAACGGGGACAGGGACCCCTGGATGTGTCACCCCCAGAATGGCGACAGGGACCCTGGATGTGTCACCCCTGAACGGGTACAGGGATCCCTGGATGTGTCACCCCCAGAACGGGGACAGGGACCCCTGGATGTGCCACCCCCAGAACGGGGACAGGGACCCCTGGATGTGACACCCCCAGGACGGGGACAGGGACTCTGGATGTGTCACCCCCAGAACGGGGACCCCTGGATGTGTCACCCCCAGAACGGGGACAGGGATCCCGGATGTGTCACCCCCAGGACAGGGACAGGGACCCCTGGATGTGTCACCTCCAGAATGGGGACAGGGACCCTGCACGTGTCACCCCTAGAAGGGGGATCCCTGGATGTGTCACCCCCAGAACGGGGACAGGGACCCCTGGATGTGCCACCCCCAGAACGGGGACAGGGACCCCTGGATGTGACACCCCCAGGACGGGGACAGGGACTCTGGATGTGTCACCCCCAGAACGGGGACCCCTGGATGTGTCACCCCCAGAACGGGGACAGGGATCCCGGATGTGTCACCCCCAGGACAGGGACAGGGACCCCTGGATGTGTCACCTCCAGAATGGGGACAGGGACCCTGCACGTGTCACCCCTAGAAGGGGGACCCCTGGATGTGTCACCCCCAGAACGGGGACAGGAGCCCCTGGATGTGTCACCCCTGGGACAGGGACAGGGACCCCTGGATGTGTCACCCCCAGAATGGGGACAGGGACCCCTGGATGTGCCACCCCAAGAATGGGGACAGGGACCCCTGGGTGTGTCACCCCCAGGACAGGATCCCATCCTGATCCCGGCTGTTGCTCCATGGATATTGGATCCCCTCCTGACCCCAAATCCTGATATTCTGCATCCCTTAACCCTGTCCCTGTCCCATTGGGATGAGCAAGGAGTGACTCCCCCATGGCAGGCACATCATCTCCCTCACTGGGTGTCCCCAGGTGGCCCCACGGTGCCACCCCTGCCCTGCCTCACCTGAGCTGGGCCTAGCTGGGTCCAGTCTGGGCCCAGAGGCAGCTCAGTGACATCTGGGACAGCCTGAAAAATAAGATTTAACCCCTTTTTCTGCAGTTTTTCTGGTCTGTGACACTTTCTAAACTACACCCATGAACTCACAAAATACTGCAGAGTTAAAAATCCCATTTGGGGGCTGTCAAACACAGAGTTTCACGTAGGAATGGCACCTCTGGCTGCCTTTTTTGGGGATCCAAGGCGGAGCAGCTCCCTGACCTACATACACCTGTGCAGGTGTGCAGGTAAACATCCTCGGAGCTGCGGGATAATGAGGGAGGCTCCGTGGGAAGGGAACAGGACTGACCGGAAGGAATCCTCTCCTCCTCCCACTCCCGGGAGCCGCCAGGAGCTGCCAGCAGCTGCTCCCACCACTCCAGCCCTCACCTGCTGCAGGTGAGTCTTTTTTTGGGTTTGAAATGAGTTTTGTGTTTGGGGGGGGGGGTTGGTTTAGGACTGGTTTTACCCAGCAGGGCAGGATCAGCTCCCAGGAGGAGCTGGACGTGCTTTCTTCACCTGCAGGAGCTGATTCATTCACCCCACAAGTGCCTGCACGGTTCCAGGGAACAGCTCCTCTTTAATTTAACCAGGGAAAGTGGAGAGAAATGAAGGGAATGAAAGGGGAAAGTCCCCAGAGAAGCCAGGAAAGGAAGATTTCTTTTTACCTCTGGTGAAATAAAACGCAGGAAGGCTGAATGGGATTTTTTTGGGATTATTGGAAGGGGATTTTCCTGCCAGTGTGAGTGGGATTTTTTGGGATTATTGGAAGAGGATATTTGGGATTATTGGAAGGGGGTGTTTGGGATTATTGAAAGGGGATTTTCCTGATGGGGTGAGTGGGATTTTTGGGATTATTGGAAGGGCATGTTTGGGATTATTGGAAGGGGATGTTTGGGATTACTGGAAGAGGATTTTCCCGACTTCCCTCAGGTTCTGCTCCCCTCCAGGACAGGAGCCATGTCCAGGCTCATCAAAGCCATCACGGACATGCTGCAGAATCCCCAGGGCAGCACCAGGAAGGGCAGGAAACCGGAGCCCTTCAGCAGGAGTGAGTTCAAGAAGCTGATCCAGCAGGAATTCGCTCCTGTCAAGGTAACAGCAGGGGCTGGAGGGGGTTGAGGAGTCTGGGAAAGGTTCTGGGGGGGGGTCTGGAACAGCCAGAGCTGGGCTGGGGTCTCCCCACCCTCCCATTTTTATCCCCCAAATCTCCTCCTGGTGTTGCTGTCCCTCCTTTTCCTGCAGGGGCAGACCCAGCTCTGCTCCAGGCTCTGCACCCCTGGGATTTGGGGAACCTCAGGATGGGGGGTCCTGGCTCTTTCCCCCAATTTGGGAGGGGCTGATGGGGTCCTGTCCCCTCAGAGGCCCCCGAGCAGCAAGTACAGATCCATCAGAGCCTCGGACCCCGACGCGGAGCCCATGACCAAGGAGAGGGCTCCTGCCAAGCCCTGCGTGTACTGAGGGGCGTCTGCTGCTCCTGACACCTGCAGGGAGCAGGTAAGGGACCCCCAGAGCCCTGCGACCCCTCCCTGGGTGGGGACAGAGCCGTCCCTGAGCCTGGTGTCACCCTGAGGTGGCGGCGTGTGCTCATCCCGGTCCAGCAGGGAGGGTGGGATGGAGCGGGAGCTCCGCAGGGTGTTTAATCAGCTCTAATTAAATCTGCGCAGTAATTGGGCACCAATCAGTGCGAGGCAGAGATGCTGGAGGGAGGGGATTGAGTCCTGCCAGGTTTTGGGGTGGTGTTGGGTTGTTTTTGGGGTGGCCATGGGCGAGCCCCCCGTGGGTTTTCCTCCCTCTCTGCAGGATCCCGGGATCGCTCCATGGGCAGCAGCAGTGCTGGGATCTCCTTCCAGCCTTCCCCTGCTCCTGGCACATCCTGGGAGGAGCGAAGACACCACCCAGCTCCACCAATTTACCTCCATGAGGCAAAAATATCCCCAAAATTTCGGTCCCGACGCTCCAGCGCTGTCTCTTTGGGGTGCTTTAAAAACGCAGCTTTGAAGGTTTAGGGGGGGTGGTTTGGGACAGATTTTTAATTTTTTTTCTCTTCATTAAAAGCAACGCCTGAAATCTCAACCCCTTCACCCCGGTTATTGATGGGGAGAAAGTCAAAAAAAAAAAAAAAAAAAAAATCCTTGGTTAATAGGGCTGGGGTGAGCAGAGTAATTAACTTGACTCGGTGATAATGAACCCAGAGTGGGGAAAATGAAATTTTCATTGTCAGGAGCTCATTTAGAGTGAAGAACAAAATCCCCACGGGGTTTCAGGGGGGCTGGACACACCAAAAATGCACCTCAGGCGCAGGCAATCCTCCAGCTCTGACCGAGGGGGCTCATCCGGGATTTTCACGGGGATCTTTCTGTGCTGTAAATATCCCAAAGGCGTTTTTTCCCCCGGCTTGTCTTTCCCCTTCTCACATCAACATTGTAAGATCACAAAAACCCAATAAAAACTGTCCTACCCTGGATTTTGGGAGCCTCCCGAGGAGGGAGGGGGCTCAAAACTGTGCTTGGGAAGCTCTGAGGGGTCGGGAGAGGGTTGGGAAACCCTGGAGGTCTGGGGGCTGTGGGGTCCAGGGAGATGGGGAGAGATTTTTGGGGTTTCTTCCCAGATTTATAGGGCGGGTGTTCCTAGGATTTTTGGTCTGAAATTCCCAGAGTTTTGCAGATGAAATTCTCACGATTGTACGGCTAAAATTCCCAAGATTTTTCTGGCTGAAGTTCTGAGAGTTCTAAGTTTGGATTTCCCAGGATTTGGGGCCAGAATTCCAAGGGTTTGAGTCATAAAATTCCAAGGATTTTGGGGCTGAAATTCCCAGGATTTTGGGGCTAGAATTCCTAGGATTTTCAGGCTGGGCCTCCTCCCCTGGGGGCGGAGCCTCTCCCCTGGGGGCGGAGCCTCCTCCCAGTGGGTGGGGCATCCTCCTGGGGGGCGGGGCAGCTGATTAGATTCCCTCTATTATTTATATAAAAAGCAGGTTTTTGGAGCCAGAACTCCTGGGGTTTGGGTCATAAAATTCCCAGGATTTTGGGGCTGAAATTCAAAGGATTTTGGGGCCGGAATTCCCAGATTTTGGGGCTGAATTTCCCACATTTTTGGGGCTGAAATTCCCACATTTTAGGGTTGGGTATTCCAGGATTTTGAGGCCAGAATTTCCAGATTTTTGGGGCCAGAATTTCCAGGTTTTTGGGGCCAGAATTCCCAGAGTTTTGGGGATGAAATTCCCAGGGTTTTGGGACTGAGATTCCCTTGATCTTGGGGCTGAAATTCCTAGAATTTTCAGGCTGAAATTCTGACAGTTCTAAGCTTGGAATTCTCACGTTTTTGGGGCAAGAATGTCAAGGGTTAGGGCCATAAAATTCCCAGGATTTTGGGGTTGAAATCCTCAGAATTTTTGGGTTGGAATTCTAAGACTTCAAAGCTTGGAAGTCCCAGAGTTTTGGGGCCACAATTCCCAGATTTTGGAGCTGAAATTCCAAGATTTTGGGGCCACAACTCTCACATTTTTGTGGCTGAAATTCCAGGGTTTTTGGGGCTGAAATTCCCAGGGTTCAGGGCTGAGTATTCCAGGATTTTGAGGCCAAAATTTCCAGGATTTTGGGTCCAGAATTCCTGGGGTTTTGGGGCAGGAATTCCCATGGCAGCCGCCACCCCCCGAGGTGGTGGTCCTTGTCCTGGCAGGAGCACACGGAATGAAGATCCCGGGACAGGAGCACTTTTAGAGAAGTGTCCCTTCTTTTTTTTCCCGGAAATGAGACAGCTCCGTGTCATTGTGTCTGTCCATCCAACACCCAAATCTGTTCACACCTCCCTGACTCACAGGCGATGGATATCGCTCCGTTTTTATCTCTTTCCTGTGCCACATCACCTGCTAATTGCCAGCCTCGCCTGCCTCCGGTGGGAAAACCCGTGGGTGCCTGGTTTTCCAAAGGTTCGTCTGCTCCGGCTTTGCTTGCTGAAATTAAGCCCGGGTTTAATTATAGCCCCTTCTTCTGCTCCCAGAGCTTAATCCCTCCTCTGGAGCTGGCACCAGATAAAGCCAGGAATGATCCAGGTAAAAAGAGGGGAAAGTGGATTTTTATTCTCCATGGGAACAATGGGACGAGGGTAAAACCCTCTCGGAATTCCTCTGGAGAAGGAAGCACTGCCTGGGAGCTGTCGGAGGAGGGGGCAGAAGTTTGAGCTGAAACCCAGGATCTTTTTCAAGAGAAATCAATGTATTTTGGCAGCCAAAATCTGCTCCTTCCTGCTTATCCCGCGGCTTCGGATGAAGCCCCTCGGGGTGTGAATCCACCTTTGGACCAGGCTGCAGATTCCCGGGGCTGGGGTGGGTGCCTGGGAATTTGGGGTTCTCTGCAGCAGCTGCTCGTGACTCACGGTGAGCTCCAGAGGTTGGGGTTGCACCAGGATTTGACAGGTTTTTGCATTTCCAACTGGAAAAATAACCCGTATTTTGGAAACTCTGCACGGGGTCAGAAAAAATCTCTGAGAGCATCGAGGCCAAGCTCAAACAAGACCCAGCTGGGCAGAGGGGATGTGGTGACAGCCGCTCCCCTGGTGGCTGCAGTGTCCCCAGGGCAGGATGATCTCACATCCCGAATTTTGGGTGCCCCAACTGGGAGTTCCCAGCTGTGAGTGCCCATCCTACCTCTCTGTGCCCGTTCTCTGTGTCCTGTCCCTCCAGCTTTCCTGGAGCCCCTGCAGATCCTGGGAGTGGCTCTGGGGTCTCCACATTCCCAACAATCCCAACATTCCCAGCCTGGATCCACAGGAAAGGGGCTCCAGACCCTTTATCAACTTCGTGACCTCCCCTGGACTCACTCCAACAATTCTACATCCATTTTATGTTGGGGACACCAGAGCTGGGCTCAGAATTCCCGGTGGGATCTCACCAGGAATCCCTTTTGGGATCTCACCACGAATCCCTTCCCTCCCCACCCACCCCATGGATGGATTCTGGGTCTCGTTCACGGGGAGAGACCAAGGAGTGCTTTGAGTGTCACCTGCCCTGCCACCTGTCCCAAAGCTGCTCCTGTTTCTCCCGCAGACTCTCGGGATCAGCTCCACCCTCGGTGAAAACTTCCAAGGGACCCAAAGGGAAGCAGAGGAGCCCCTGTCCTTTCCTTTTGAGATTGCAGGGAAAAGAAAGAACTTTTAGCACTCAGAGCCCTCGGAGGGGAAGGAAAGGACCCTCAAAATTTCAGAGGAGTCGCCACTTCCAGGGTTTCCTGGGGATGAGCGGGGTTGGCAGCTGGGCATGGCTGTGCCAGCCAGGAGCCCTCACTGAGCCTTTGAGCAAGGCAGGAAAACCTCCTGGCCCTAAAATCCCTTCTCGAGCTGCTTCCCTAGTTCTGAAAAACATCCTATCCTTAAAACTCCTTCCCTGGCTGCATCTCTGGCTCTGGAGAGCATCCCAGCCCAAAATACCTTCCCGGGCTGCTTCTTTGGTTCTGAAAATATTCCCATCCCAAAAATCCTTTCCCGGGCTGCTTTCCTGGTTCTGAAAAACCTCCGAGCCCTAAAACCCCTTCCCAGGCTGCATCTCTGGCTCTGGAGAACATCCCATCCCAAAAATCCCTTCCCGGGCTGCATCCCCAGCTCCCCAGCCCTGGAAAACCTCCCAGTCCTAAAACCCCTTCCCAGGGAAGACTGCATCTTCCCGGGCTGCATCCCCGGCTCTGGAAAACGAGGATCAGGAGTTTAAAGAAACACCAAGACAAGAGAATTTAGGGAATGTGACTCTTTATTGTCACATTTACTGGCCAGGGCACAGCCCGGGCCACCAGGACAGCCCCGGCCAGGCCCTGCCCAGGCTCCGGAGGGAACAGGAACAAGGCGTGGGCCACGATGTCACCTCGGGGGCTGTCACCTCATCTGCTGCTGTCACTTCATTTTCTGCTGCGGCATCTGCGGCACTTGCTGCACCTGCACCTGCTGCTGCTGCTGCTGCTGCTGCGGCTTCCCGTGGCAGCCGCCACCCCCAGAGCTGTGACAGCCCCCGGAGCCACCAGAGCTGTGACAGCCGCCACCACCGGAGCTGTGACAGCCACCAGAGCTGCCCCCGGAGCTGTGACAGCCCCCGGAGCCGCCGGAGCTGTGGCAGCCGCCACCTCCCGAGCTGTGACAGCCGCCACCCCCCGAGCTGTGACAGCCACCGCTGCTCTGGCGCTGCTGCCGGTGGCACTGGTCCTTGTCCTGGCGGGAGCACATGGCGCTGGGCTGGGTCACCTGTGGGGACACAGAGGAGTTGGCAGCGCCTTTTCCTTCCTGCTCCTGCCCTTCCAGGCATGGAGAATCCGGGTGTTCCTTTCCCAGTCTCAGCCAGATCCCAAATTTCTCTTCCAAGCTTTCCTGAATCCTTTTCCTCGCTGGGGTTGTCCCATCAGAGGTGTTGGGGACATCCAAACCGTGCCTGGATTTCCTAAGCCAAACCTCCCCAGAGCCTCCCCACATCCCCTCTCAACTCCCGTGCTCCTTCCTCACCCACCCCCAGAACAAATCCCAAATCCCAGCCCAGTTCCAGGCGTGAGGCTCCAAACTCACCCCCACTCCAAACCCCCCCGAGGGTTTTGGAACCCCCCAGCTCTTACCTGAGTTGCTCGTGCAAGGAAGAGATGAGGAAGGGATCAGAGGGAATGAGGCTTTTGGGGACAGGAGCACTTTTATACCCTCCCTGCACACCCCACATGGAGGAAAAGCCCCTCCCTTGTGCCACAGCTCTGCCCGTTCATTTAATTCGCCGCTGGATTTTTTTTTTTTTTTATTTCTTTGCCTCCCCATTCCTCGGGCTCGTGGGGTGACTCACCCCATCCACGCTGGGATTGCCTCTCCCTATAGGCCACCTTTCCTGTCCACAGAAATTTAATTGCTGGCTCTGCTGGGCTGGGGGAGTCGTGTGGGCGGCCCCGGTTTCCCCAGGTCGGGTTTGGTGTTGATCACACCCGGGGAGTGCTTTGGGTTCAGTGGGGGGGAGATGATGTCACAATATCCCTCCAGAATGTCCTGAGGTTCTCCAGGCCTGCAAACCCCCTAAAAACTGAAATAGGCCTGGAATATCAAAAATAGCTTTGGGGAAGCTCTTGTTCAGCAGGAATTCCCTCCGTGCTGGGCGCTGGAGAGGGGAATGGCCAGGGCTGTGTCCAGTTCTGGGCAAGAGGGGCTGGAGAAGGGTCTAGAGAAGGGAACGGAGCTGGGAAGGGGCTGGAGAGTCCTGAGGGAGCTGGAAAGGGGCTCAGGGGGGATTTCTGGCTCTACACAACTCCCTGACAGGAGGAGCAGGTTGGAATCGGGAAGAATTTTTTCCTGGGAAGGGCAGGAGCTGCCCAGGGAGGTTTGGAGTCACCACCCCTGGAGGTGTCCAAGGAATTCCAGACCCTCCGGGCTGGGGACCAGGCAGGGATCAGGCTCAGTTTGGACTCGATGGCCTTGCAGGGCTTTTCCGACCTCAGGGATTTTGGGATTTGCCTGGAATCACCGTTGGCTCGCTCCTCTTTGAACCGACCAAAACACGTGAGGAAACTCCAAGGTTTCCACAAGCAGCTGGAACTCTTTATTTTGGGAAGGAATAAGCCCTGCCCTGGGTTTATCCAGGATTAGCAAGGTGCTTAATTATGTGGTTGAGTCTCAGCCCGGGAACAATTCTGGAGCCGTGGTTTTATTCCAGGTGCTGCCAGAGGAGGAGGAGGAGGAGGAGGAGGAATCCCACGGGATCTCTCAGTGGTGGGGAACTGGCAGACCCCCTGGACTTTCTCCAGAGCTGCAGGAACACCCTTTTGGCATTTTCGCTGATCCCCAATTAGCTCCTAATTGGCCAGCAAATCCCGGTGCTATCCAGCCCCACACGGAGATAATTTGGGATACTCCCTGTACCTTTCTGCTGCGTGGGCTGGGAATTCTTTAGGACCACGGGGCTTGTTTGGCCCTTTTCTGTCACTGCTTGTGGAAGACATTGCAACCATGAAACAGGCAGCAAATCAAGGCTGAAATCTGGATTTTCCCATCTGGGAACCGCTGTGGTTTTGTCAGCATGAAAAGACTCAGGAAACACAGAGTGGGAAATATTTCCCTTCCTCCTGAGCTCTCCTGCCTTTGATTTGTCTTTGTCCATGTTGGTTGAGGTTCTGTGGGGATC
Organism: Oenanthe melanoleuca; assembly: GCF_029582105.1. Classification (NCBI taxonomy): domain Eukaryota; kingdom Metazoa; phylum Chordata; class Aves; order Passeriformes; family Muscicapidae; genus Oenanthe; species Oenanthe melanoleuca. The sequence goes on along the minus strand of NC_079358.1, from coordinate 3,127,377 downwards.
GCAGAGCCACCCAGAACCCATCCAAATTTTCTGGTACCCAAACACTTTATGGATTTTTGGATTTTGGGATTTTGGGAAAGGTGGGAGGACAGGGCAGGTGAAGGAACCAGGTGAGCAACCTGAAGCTTCTTTTGTGTTGCTAAACTTCTGCCATGATCTAGAACAGCATCAGGGCAAGATGTGCCTGGGCTTGGTCGCTGCTCGCTAATTGGGTTTTGTTCTGGCCTTGGCAGAAATGTGGTCAATGACCTCTGGGGAAAAAAGACTCGAAGGAATTTTTGGCTCCTGGCATCTCCCTGTGTTCATTTCCTCATGTTTTAATTGATCTGAGTTCGTTAAAATGGACACCTCGTGGCTGGCCACCTTGACGTGCCTTGAAATTGGAATTTGGAACGGGGGGCTCAAGGCAAATCCCAGACTCGGACGAGGATCCTGCTCCGAAAACAGGGAGGGAGCTGCTGCCTGCACCCTTTTCAGCAATGCCAGAAATTTCTGATCCTCCTGACGCACTCGAGAACGATCTTATCACCGTAACATCCACTTCGTGAATGGCAATACCAGAGCAATAAATTACCCAATTCGTTTTAATTACAAGCTGAGAAGAAATTCAGCAGCTCATTGTGTAAGGATCGAGCAACGCCCCTGGCACGACCCAGAGCTCGGGCAGGGCTGGGCATGGCGTTTCTCGAAAGGCTGGCTGTGGGTTTGCCACCAGCCTCCCCCAGGGGTGGCGTTTTGGGGCTAAATGGTGAAAATAAATTTTTTTTTTTATCTATAGGACTCTTTGATTCAAAACCTCTCCCAAATTAGAGATTGTGGTGGCCCAAATGTAGTCATAGACTGATCCAGACACACCTGTGCCAGCATGAGCAAGGAGTTTATTTCAGCACCCACGGAGAAGCTCAGGACAGGTTACAAAGTTCACCAGGGGAGGGGAAGGAAAAATTTCCTTGGGAATTGCTGGGGACACGCAAAGCTTTCCAAACATGGCACAGGATCCAGGACGTTCGTGTGGATCACCCGCAGGATCCTGTGGATCACCTGCAGCTGATGGGGCCATCACTTATTTGAGGACACTTGGTAGATTTGCTGCTGGCACTCCTGCTGATTTCCATGGCAGGATCCTCCACTGGTCCCGTGGCAACTGGATCCGCTGCTCCCACGGCAGCCAGATCCGCCACCGCTCCCGTGGCAACCAGATCCGCTGCTGTGGCAACCAGATCCGCTGCTCCTCTGGCACCCAGATCCGCCACTGCTTCCATGGCAGCCAGATCCGCTGCTCCCACGGCAGCCAGATCCGCCACCGCTCCCGTGGCAACCAGATCCGCTGCTGTGGCAACCGGATCCGCTGCTCCTCTGGCACCCAGATCCTCCACTGCTTCCGTGGCAGCCAGATCCGCTGCTCCTGTGGCAACCGGATCCGCCACCACTCCCGTGGCAACCGGACCCGCTGCTGTGGCACGAGGCCCGTTCCTGCTGGTGGCACTGGTCCTTGTCCTGGCGGGAGCACATGGCTGGAGACCTGCTGGGAAAACTCTCCCGTGAGAGGAGGCAATGGCCAGGGACTCTGGAAATGTCCCAGGCGGCGTTGGACGGGACTTGGAGCACCCTGGGAAGGTTTTGTGGGGGCTGTCCCTAAAATCAACAAGCTGATTTTAAGGTCCCTTCTAACCCAACCCTTTCCATGATTCCATGATTCCATGATTCTGCGATTCCAAGATTCCGCGATTCCAAGCCAAGTTATTGATCAGGGGAAGAGTTACCACTGCTCGCCTGCCCGTGGTGGCCTCTTTGGGTGAGCCTTTCTCTTTCACATCAGAGAGAAGTGAAAGGAGAAGAGGTGGACAGACTCCAGAGAGAGACACGCAGAGTCCTCAGCCGCCAGAGCCAGGAATTTTTACGTTTGCCTAATTTTCCAACTCGGCAGAAGCTCTGAGATGGAAACAGGGCACAGAGGAGAAGCGCCCAGGAGCTCAGGAGCGGGGAGAATCTGGACAGCGTTAAAGGTGTGAAAATCTGATGGATTTGGACTCACCTGGATCAGGAGGAGCTTGGCAGGAGACGCTGAGGATCTGCGAGGCTGAGGAGCAACGAGGAGCGAGCGCTTTTATGGCCTGGCCTCCGGAAACGCGATGGGGCCCCACTGGAGGGACCTGATTGCTCAGCACCCCGAGCTCTTGGCTAATTGGGAGTTTTTGAGCTGCTGATTTGACTCACGGAGCAGATCGATATCCCGACGTTCCTCTTGTTACTCCATAAAAATGTTAATTGCCCACCACGCCTGGCCCGATCGGGGCACGGGGCTGGGATGGATTTTTGTCACCTTTTGGTGCTTTTTCGTTGCCTTTTGGCTGGTGTTCACCTGTTCCTTGTGCCCAAAGCCTGAACTAAGGAGGAATGGATTGTGGGATTACGGGGTTGTAAAGGAAACCCAGAAATTTGAGGGAATGGGAACAAAAAATGCCACTGTGGTGGGTAGTAAAAATAAGCATATTTTTATATTTGGACAGGGTGTAGCATCAAAGAAACACCGAAAATTCTGGATAAAACAAGCAAAGGAGCACTAAAACTGAAAGCTGGAATTTTTCAAGCCAGTGCTTTCTTTACTCAAAGGTTTTCAAGCCAAGCAGAAGGAATTTAAAGCCCCACAGGATGCGGAAAACATCCTTATCAGAGCGGGAGGACATCGGTATCTGTGTCTTGAACTCTCTGCTTTGGGGACAAAAGTGTCTTTGTGCCTGTGGAGAGCTCCAGGCCTGATCTCCCACAGGACTCTAGAGGCCACTGTGATATTAAAAATAGCCTGGATTGAATTAAAATAAAATCAAACCCAGAGTCCAGGAGACTCCTTGGTCCCCAGTGGAGCTGAATCACCGGAATTGATGGATGAGGCAATCCGAGCGCGACTCGGGACATTTCACAAACATCGGGAGAATGGAAATCCTTGTGAAACTCATTATTCACGATTAATTACAGCCCTGATTCCCTGCATGGGGATAAACCTGTTCCATCGTTTGGAACTCCATTGGAGATGGAGACAAACACCTGAGCAGGAGCTGGGGGCCCATGTGTGGGACGGGGCGGTGCTGACCCTACAGCGGATCTCTGTGTCCCCTACAAGGCTCCTGCTCCTTGGAGAGGCATCCCTGGATCCATTCCGAGTGGGAAACAGCTTTTTTTGGGGAAATTTGTTGGTTTGATGAAGGAATTGTCTTTGTTGAGATTGGCAAGGGAGGCTCAGGGCAGTGACAGCGGCTTCAGATCCCCACACTGCCCCAAAAATCCTCCCAGGGGATTCCTCTCCTAACCCTAGCAGACCCTACCAGGAATCTGGGGCCTTTCACCCTGTTGGAGCCATTCCCAAATCCTCTTCCTGCCTTTTTTTGCCCAGGGCTTTTTTTGGAGTTTTATGGTGCAAACCCAGCTGTACCCGTTGCCTCATGGTCCCAAACAGCTCCTTTGCCTTTTCCCTCTCTGATGAAATGAGGATTTTCCTTACATAACTTCATTAATATTTAATTACCCTCTTGCAGAGCCACTCAGTGATGAGAACTGTTACTCAGAGACCAGGAAATACCTGGAGTGGGAGTGAGGAGCCACCAGGGGGAACCAACCCGCAGCCTCCTTGTGAGGCCGCTGCAAACCCAAATTTGGCCACCAGAGTGGACCAGAAACCACTGAGATAGATTAAGAGAAAAAAACTGCGGATGCCAGGGGGTTTTTGAGCCAGCGTTTTTTATTGCCTCCACGTCTGCTGTGGAACCAGGTGAGGAGAATTTCAAATTCCACAGCGCCAGTGGGTCACAGCTTCAGAGAGCGTTACAGCAGAGGGACAGAGCAGGGGTGGGTGACAACGCAGGGCAGAGGTGAGAGAGCGACAAATTCCTTTTGTTCCCCCCTCGCTCCTCGCGGCCTTTATTTGATCTTCCGGGCTGGAACTTTGCAGATCTGCTTCTGCTGCTGGCGGGGGATGCCCTTGGCCACGGGCACACAGCTCTGCTGGACCGGAGGGGGACAGGGACAGGGACAAACCTGTGCTGGTGGGGGACAGCTCTGCACTGGGATGCTCTGAACAGGTTGGGGACAGCACTGAACTGGCTGGGGACAGCTCTGCACTGGGATGCTCTGCACTGGTTGGGGACAGCACTGAACTGGCTGGGGACAGCTCTGCACTGGGATGCTCTGCACTGGTGGGGGACAGCTCTGCACTGGGATGCTCTGCACGGGCTTCCCACAGCATGGCTTCCCACCCTGGCCCACCGACCCGTGGCATCTCTCAGCACACACGGACCTCCCGTAGCCCTGGCACCCCGCTGACCCCCCGTAGGACACCGTGGGCCTCCTGACACAGCTGGACCCCCCTCCATGGCAGGAACCAGAGGAGCCCTGGCACCTCTCGGCGCACACGGACCTCCCGTAGCCCTGGCACCCGGACGAGCCCCCGTAGCTGTACGTTGGCCTCCGGACGCAGCCGTGGCACGAGCCCGAGGAGCCGCCGTAGCCCTGGCAGCGCTCGGAGCAGCGGGGCTGCCGGTAGCCGTAGCAGCGGTAGTCGTGGCCCCTCATGCCCTCGACGCCCTCGCCCTGGCAGCCCGAGGAGCAGCAGGTGGCGTAGCCGTAGCGGAAGGGCGTGCGCCGCGTGTCCAGCCAGGAGCCCGCCGGGTCGTACCAGGTGGAGTTCAGGTTGAAGTAGGATTCTCTCCCCGAGGAGTAAATCATGGTGGGGATGTAGGGGAGGAGCTGGGAGAGAGAGGTGGGTTGGTGTCAGCAGAATCGCCTCTGGTTCTGTCTGATTTCCCATAAAAATGTGGGGTTTGTTTGGGGATAAATGGGGTTTATCTTGGATCCAGAGGGAATTCCTGCAGTTGACCAACACTGGACAGATTACATCTAAATTTCATCTAAATTGCATCCAAACTCCATCTAAACTGCATCCAAACTGCATCTAAGCTTCATCTAAACTGAATCCAAACTTTATCAAAACTTTATCCAAACTGCATCTAAGCTGCATCTAAACTGAATCCAAACTTTATCCAAACTGCATCCAGACTGCATCCAAACTGCATCTAAACTGAATCCAAACTGCATCCAAACTGCATCCAAACCCTCTTCCTGACCTTCCCTTCCCGATTTTTCACCTCCAAGAACAACCACAGAGGTGGCACCGCTGTAATTCCCACCCCCAGGTCCCTCAAGAGCCTCTCCCGTGGCTCAGAGTGTGAAACTCCAGGTGTGACCTCCCAAATCCAGACCCCCAAATTCAGACCCCCAAATCCAGATCCCCAAATCCGGACTCTGAAATCCAGATCTCCAAATCCAGACCCCCAAATCCAGATCTCCAAATCCGGACTCTGAAATCCAGATCCCCAAATCCGGACTCCCAAATCCAGACCCCTAAATCCAGATCCCCAAATCCAGACTCTCAAATCCCAGACCCCCAAATTCAGACTCCCAAATCCAGACCCCCAAATCCAGACCCCAACCTGGCTGAATCTCACCAGTTCTCAAGCAAAGACAGGTGCTGAATGTGAGCAGAATATGTAGGGCCAAGGGGCCCAGAGCTTTTATATATCTCTGAATGCTCCCCTGCCTGTGAAACACACAGCAGGAACGAGGATTAAATTATTTATTGGCAAAACATCTCCTCCGTTTGGATGCTGTTCCCTGTGCCTGGCATGTTCTGCTTGACTCACGATTTTTGATAAGCATCTTTTAATTATAACATCGCTCCCCAGCCGGGCACATAAAAGAGTGACACGGTCTAAGCCACACTTTGGCTGTGTGAGATGGGTAATAAAGGAATTATTCACCCAGTGCAGGGGACAGGACACTGATGAGTGACCTGTGAGTCAGGGGCAGTGATGGCACCGCTCTGGAGGAGCCATTTCCAGGTGAAGCACGAGCAGGTGATGGGAAGAGCCAGCTCAGAGTCACCAAAAGCAAATTGTGCCCCTCGGTTTCGGTGATGAGGGGGCGAGGGCGGGGAGGGCCTGACACGGCTTTTCCAGGGAATTCCTGGCTGCCTCATTCCTGGAAGTGTCCAAGGCCAGGTTGGACAGGGCTGGGAGCCTGGGAGGTGTCCCTGCCTGTGGGAGGTGGAGAGAGATGATCCCAAAGGTCCCTCAGCACCCAAACCATTCCATGCTCCTGCTTCTCCTCCATTTCTGAGTTCCAGATGTGCCCCTCACCTCATCCCCAAGGTGTTTCTTTGAGATCCCTTCCAACCCAAGGCATTCCACCATCCTGTTTCTCCTCCATTTCTTCATTCCAAATGTGGAATTCCTCACCTCATCCCCAAGATGTTTCTTTGCGATCCCTTCCAACCCAAACAATTCTGCGCTCCTGTTTTTCCTCCATTTCTGAGTTCCAGATGTGGAATTCCCTCACCACAACCCCAAGATGGTTTTTTGGGATCCCTCCCAAAGCAAACAATTCCATGCTCCTGTTTCTTCTCCAGTTCTGAGTTCCAAGTGTGGAATTCCTCACCCCAACCCCAAGATGGTTTTCTGAGGTCCCCTACAACCCAAACCATTCCATGATCCTGTTTCTCTTCCATTTCTGAGTTCCAGGTGTGGAATTCCCTCACCCCAACTCCAAGATGGTTTTTTGAGATCCCTCCCAACCCAAACAATTCCATGCTCCTGTTTCTCCTCCATTTCTGAGTTCCAGACGTGGAATTCCCCACCCCAACCCCAAGATGGTTTTTTGAGGTCCCTCACAACCCAAACCATCCAGTGCTCCTGTTTCTTCTCCAATTAAGTGTTCCAGATGTGAAATTCCTCACCTCATCCCCAAGATGCATTTTTGAGATCCCTCCCAACCCAAACAATTCTGTGCTCCTGTTTCTCCTCCATTTCTGAGTTCCAGACATGGAATTCCTCACCCCAACCCCAAGATGTTTTTCTGAGGTCCCCCACAACCCAGACCATTCCACAGTTCTTAGTGTGACCACAGTGCTGCCCCAACTTCTGTGAGGTTTTTGGCACAGCAGCCTCTGGGTTAAACCAGTGGAGGCTTGGACTGGGTGGAAGAATCCCACGGGGTGAAAAAGAGGCAGGTTCTGGTGCTGGGGCTGTTTGACACCTTAATTAAATCCCTGGATAATGGGATGGGCTTGGAAAATCCTCGGGTGGCGCCGAATTGGGGTGAGGGCTGGAATTGCTGAAGGAACAGTCCTGGAACTGGGGTAACTGGGATGGGAAACTGGGATGAGGTGGGGCAACTGGGATGGGGCAACTGGGATTGGATAACTGGGATGTGGTGACTGGGATGGGGTAAGTGGGATGGGGTAAGTGGGTTGGGGTAACTGGGATAACTGGGATAGGGTAACTGGGGTAACTGGGATGGGGTAACTGGGCGGGGTAACTGGGGTGGATAAGTGGAATGGGATGGGGTTACTGGGGGTAACTGGGATGGGGTAACCAGGATGGGGTAATTGGGATGGATAACTGGCATGGGATGGGGTAACTGGGCAGGGGTAACTGGGATGGGGTAACTGGGATGGGGAAACTGGGGTGGGATAACTGGGATGGGGTGACTGGGATGGGGTAAATGGGATGGGGTAACTGGGATGGGGAAACTGGGGTAGGGTAACGAGGCTGGGATGCAAGGGCTGGTGAAAAGCAGCCTGGAAGACGAACTGGACCAAACTGGACCTGGAGGTGAGGGCAGAGCTGGCCCTTGGTCTGTGGGCTCTGAGTTGCAGCACCGGGAACTGGGAAAAGACTGGGAAGAAAATCCCGAATAAAAAAAAAAGACTCTACTAAGGTAAATTCCACAGGTGAGTGTTTTTTTTATTTGGCTGGAATTAGACACGAGACAAACAAATTGTTGTGGTGAAGAAAACAAGGGTGAATTTCCCTTTTTCCTTTCCCAGTTCTCCGCGGTGTGAGGACACGCCTGGGCCACGCGGAGGCAACACCAAGAAATCAAATGATTTATTTTAACGCACTTCGTGGGAGGCTTTTCTGGCCAAGTGAGGAGAAGAGCAGCTCACCCTGCATGAGCCCGGCCTGCACCTCCCCGCAGGAGCGAAAAGGCATCCCCGGCATGCACGGGCACACCTCCCCTGCCTGGCCGCGCGCTCATTAGCGTAATTAACATTTCAATGAGGATGCCCTCCCCGTGCCCTGCTTCCATCCAGGGGATGATGGAATCCAGATGTTGGTGCCCGGATTGGTTGGGAACCACGGTGGGGAGGATTTTCCATCCCCCAGCCTGGAGGAACCGCTGCAGCCAGAGCTGAAACCCGTCCGTGTGAACCCCGATTCTGATTTAAATATACGAGTTTTAATTTAAATATACGAGTTTTAATTTAAACGTACGAGTTTTAATTTAAATATACGAGTTTTAATTAAAATCTACGAGAGAGCTTTAATGGCTTTCAACATCTGGTTGTAAAGTCGGTGTTGCTTGTGGGGGGCAAGAAAGAGAGCAACCAAATTTTTAAATATTTATCAGCTTTATTCTTGAATACACGGGGAGAGATAAAATCGCAGGAGTCCTGCCGTCACAGCGGTTCCTTTTTTCCTCCTCAAGTCCTGGGGCTGCTTTCAAGCACCCTTGAAACCAGAGCTCAGTGAAAAAGGAAATCCGCGGAAATCCGAGCTCCCCTCGGGATGGGAAACACCGATCTGCTTCTCCCCAGGGAAAACCAAAACCCCGCAGGTTTAAATTCCCAAAGTGTCGGCGCCGGGGCCAAGCCGGGGATGGCCCGACCCCAGATTTGATGTGCAAAGAGCAGCGAGGAGCGCAGGGCGGAGGTGCGCGCATCCTTCGGGCCGGGGGGCGAATCCTCCGCCAGCCGGGGAGGGGTCGCAGGGGTTCAGTTCTTCACGCTGAGCGGCACCAGGGTGACTTTCTGCTGCTGCTGGTGGTGGCAGGGGTGTGGTGGCAGCGGGACGGGGGGCGGGCAGCAGCGGGGCACGGCCCGGGGGCAGCGCTGGATGCAGGGACAGCGATGCTGCAGCGGCAGAGGCTGCAGCACCACCGGCGGCTCCTCATCCTGCTCCGGGCACTGCTCCACTCTCCTGCGGGGCTGCTTCCCGCAGGATTGGGGCTCCGGGCAGGGCGGGAGAGGCCGGTGCTGCTCCAGCGGCCGCCGGTGGATTTTCACGGGCGGGGGGCACACGGGGGGCACCGGGCTCACCTCCACCCTCCGCCGGGGCTTGGAGCTCTGCGGGGCTGGGCAGAGCTGGCCCTGGGGCGGGCAGGAGCTCTGGCAGGAGCCCTCGGTGTCGTGGCTGAGGCTGCCGGGGTTGTGGCAGATGCTGGCGGGGTCGTGGCAGTGCCCGGTGGAGCTGGGCCATGTCCAGCCCTTGTGGCCGCAGCCCGAGGAGTGCTGGCACGGCTCGTGGTCGGTGCCGCCTTTCTGGTAGAGCATCCTGGGGCAGAGATCACAGAACCGGGGGAGTTATTGAGGGTGGGAAAGGATTTCGGGGTAATCCGTGCTGGATCGACATCGCCCAGCTCTGAGTGCCACCTCCAGGAATTCCTCGGACACCTCCAGGGATGGGCACCCCAAACCTCGCTGGGCAGGTCCTATCCCTGACCACCTTTTCCAGGAGGAAATTCCTTCTGATTCCAACCTGACCCTGCCCTGGCACAGCTCCTCTCCTCCTGTCCCTGTTCCCTGGGAACAGAGCTCGACCCCCCCTCACTGCCCCTCCTGTGCAGAGCCCGAAATTCCTCCTGAGCCTCCTTTTCCCCAGGCTGAGCCCCCCCAGTTCCCTCGGGAGCTGCTTCTCCCATGACTCACAAATCCTCTGAGCGTGACCAAGCCCTTGGGCATAAACAGCCTGGGAAAAAGAAAACAAAACACCGACTCCTTATTTTTTTTCTTTTTTTTTTTTTTTTTTTTTTTTTTTTTTTTCAGTTTCCAAGGGAAAAAAAACCTGAGGAATCTGAGAGAATCCAACTCACCCTGCGAGCAGAAACGGGCCGGGCTGAGCAGGGATTCGGAGTCCTGGGGACAAAGCTGGGGCTGAAAGCTTTTATACGTGGCCGAGCTCTGCCGGGAATGAGGCACGTCCTGGGAATTAATAGCTGAGCACTGAGGCCGCTGCCGTGTGTGTGTGTGTGTGTTTTGTTTCTGGCACTCTCTGCCGGATTAATCAGCCGCAATTAGCGCCGGCCCAGCGCTGTGCAGGGCCAGTGGCCATTATCTCATTAGCCCTGGCCATGCTCAGATCGGCTCCTGCCTCTGAGTCAGGTGGGATCCAGGTGTGCGGATACCTGGCGTGCCGCGATGCTGAGTGCTGCCTCCCAAAAAAGAGGCTCCGGTGGCGGTGGGAAAACCACGGGAAAAACCAGGAGCCTTTCCAGAGGGAGGGGAGGGAAACCCGGGTGGCCCCAGGACGGCGAGGAGCAGCGGGTGATGCTCCTGTGGGTGACCGGGAGATGGGAATCCGGCATCCCTACGGACACGGGGGGACAGTGGCGGGCTGGGGATGGGATTTTTGGGTGTTTATTCCTTGATTTAAATGGATTAATTCGCTCCCGAGTGGCTGCGGCAGGGAAAAGCCTTTTATGTGTGGAAAGCCTGGAATGGGGACACCAGAGGAGCGATGACCTCACCCAGAAACAATCCCAAGCTTTGCCAGGCTCCTTCCTGTGCCACCTTTCTGGCATTTCAGCTTTGATTCACGTTCTGGGGAGCTGCTCCACTTCGCCTTTCTGCGGCCGAGACATTTTTTAAGTACCAGGAAAATTCCTCTCCCGGGGTTCCAAAGGCATTTCCACCCGAAGCCTCTGGGAGAGATGCTCGGAGCTGTGCCCGGTGGAATTTGGGGTTGAATCACCGGGAAAAGCATCCGCAGAATTCGGGGGTGTGGCTCCAGGGCTCCGCTGTAATTTATTCTGTACGGGAGAGGAGGAATTGCCTGGCAGGAAGCCACGGGATTTGTGCGGAAAGATGTAAAAAAAGACCTCGGGATCTGTTAGGGTCAAGCAGGATTTTTGGTTTAAAACTCATTGCCAGAGTCGCAAGTTTATGCTGGGTTTGGATTTTTTATTTTCATTTTCATTTTTTCACATTAGAGGCGTTTTGGAGCCACTTCTCTTCCCGAGGATTTCACAAATCCCCAAGTGTGAATATTGAATTTCTGATCTCGTCTCTTGAAGTTTCCCACATTTTAATGGAACCCAGAAAAAACGACTCAGCATTTCTGGATCCTTCAGGCTGGACCAAGATCTGATCAACCTGGGCTAGTGGGAGATGTGCCTGTCCTTTAAAATTTTAAAGTCCTTTCCAACCTGAACAATCCTGACCTATTTAATCAATTTAGGAACCCTCCTTTAAAGCTCAGCAAATTCTCTGTAAAGATTCCCATTAGGAAAAAAAAATAAGCTCTGGGTTTGGGACCACAGAGATACTTTGGTTGTGAACTGGATCTCAAATCAGGAGAATTTCAAATAATCAAATAATCAAATAATCAAATGGAATTAAACTGATGCTTCTGTTGCTGAGGTGACATTTTTCACCAGCAAGTCTCATTTTCCCCCAGGTGAGAACCGGGCCAAGGAGGTCACCAGGTGTCATCACAGAATGACAAACATGCAAAATTAATTACATTAATCAATTAGGCAAATGTTAAACACCTCCCACACCGGAGCTCCTGTTTAAGGGATAAAGAGAAATGAATAAACATAACCCAGGAGTCTGCAGGATCAGAACTCACAAATTTTATTGTCTCTCACGGCTAATTGGGGATTAGAGAAAGAGGAGGGAGGAGGGAACATCCCGCACACCAAGAGGGGAAGGAGGAGCAGCGCCAGAAACTCGCTGGGCAGCGGCTTCAGGGCAGAGCAGAGCATCTACAGGAGACTAAAACCAGCAAAAAGAGAAGGTCTGGGTGTCCAAACACAGCAGGAAGAGATTTTGGGTGGTGTCCACATCCACGTCCGAGCCGCGCTGGCCTCAGTTGCCGCAGCAGCTGCCGCAGCAGCTGTTGTTGTTGTTGCTGCTCATGGTGTAGCAGCAGGACATGGGCATGCAGCAGGACTGCATGGGCATGCAGCAGGGGCTGCAGCACTGCATGGGGCTGCAGCACATCGGGGTCTTGCAGCACTTGGGGCTGCTGTAGCAGCACACCGAGTAGTTATTCCCGCCGCCGCAGCATCCGTTGGGCATCTTGGGGGAGGGCTGGTGGGAAGCTGGAGGGAGCAGAGAGAGGCCGTGAGTGAGTGCAGGGGTTGGGTTAATTGGGGTTAATTTGAGGCTCTCTTCATTCATTCACATCTGGGGGCTCATGGGTGGCTTGTTTGTAAATTGGGGTCGCAGCTCCCGGGTTTTCCCGCTGTGCAGGTGCCCAAGGACTCATCCCAGGACACCCCTGGTGTCTTAGGAAGAGCAACCCAGCACTGAGCCCTCACTCTGGGCCCTTCTGGAATATTCTCCATCCCCCTCCCCTGCATGGCTGATACTTCCAGAGCCTCCCCGAATTTCCAGCTCATCCCCACGCAGAATTCCTAAAACCCCAACATCCAAGCCCCATCCCAGACCCCCAGCAATCTTGGATCTGCTGTAAAAAAACCAAAATTCCCTTTTGGGAGGCCAAGGAAGGGTTAGAAGTTCTCGCTTACCTTGCTGAAGAGTGAGGAGAGGTGAAGGGAGGAGAAGACGAGCGAATGAAGCGAGCTGGGCCCGGAGCTCTTTTATACTCCCGGCCATCCTTCCTCCTGGAAGTGAGACAGCCATTGACCATTCCAGCCTCCCTGTTTATCCATCCAAACCCATATTTTTTAGCCATATGTGTCGCCTGGAATTTGCATTTTGCCTCATTACTGGAGATCACCACCCTCGTTCTGCCTCGTCACGGTTTAGCCTGGAGATAATCAAAGGGCTCCCATGAATTTTGGATGAATTTTTCCTCCCCACAAACCTCGCCAGGGAGCCGAAAAATGCGGCCTCGTATCTGCTGGGCTGAGATGTTCTGGGGTTGACTCAGCAGCAGCTGGTGCTGAATCAGTGCCGGAGCCGAAACCGAGCGCCGGCGTCGTGCCGGGAGCTCCATCGGGAAGGAGTCTGGGGCAAATTGGGGAAATGTCAGGAAAATTGGGGGTGTTTGTCCCTGGCTGATGGATTGTGCACGTGAGGAGCCTTTGGGGTGTCTGGGGCTTGGTCACCCGCACGTGACTCTGTGCAAATCCATCGTGGAACGGTTTGGGTTGGGAAGGACCTTGAAGATTGTCCAGTTCCACCCCCAACCAGAGCAGGCTGCTCACAGCTCCATCCAGCCTTGTCCTTGGACGCTGCCAGGTTTGAGAAGTTCTCATTTCATTCATTAATTTTTATTAGCAGCAACGTTTTTATTAATATTGCAATTAAAAGGTTAAGGGGCAGCTCTGCACAAGGGACAGTGGCTCTGGCACTGGGTATGACCCCAAACTGACATTTCCCTGCTGCAGCTTCCTCTAAATTCCAGCTGGGTCCTGGCCCTGAGGAGGACCCCTCTGCCCAGCCCCCAGCAGGGAGGGAGGGGTCTGGAGTTGGGTCAGGACCCTTGAAGGGTGTTGGAAGGGGAAGGGGCCCAAAATGATCCAAGAAGTGAGAAAATTGAGGTGGAAGAGAAGAAACAGCACAGAAACTGCTCCCCACTGTGCTGGTGGAGCTGAGTGGGAGCTGAGGGACTCAGGAAGAGAATTCATTGAGGTGAAACCATTTTCTGGGAGGGACAGAGAGGTGAGGCAGAGCCCTGGGCAGCTGAACCTTGGCAGGAACAATCCCAGGGAGGAATTTGGGGAGGAATTTTTGCACGATCTGAAATTGCAGCTCTCAGCTGAGGACCTGAGAGCTGCCTAATGAGAGGATGGTGGATCCTGCCTGGCCAGTTCCCTGCTGCTGCCTGACATTCTCAGGGATCCCAGGGCTGGTCGGGACAGGGGTCGGCCCAGGTGAGCTGGGACCAGCCCCAGGACGGTGACAGGGACCTTGGTTTGCTCTCTGTGCTGTGCAAGGGGGAGCAGATGGAGATTTTAGAGCCGTTTCAGCCCTGCAGGAAATGCCAGCAGCTCCTTTCCAGGCTTCCCTGGCATGACAGAAATTCCTTGGAGAAGCAAGACAGGGAATTGTGATTTATCCGTGAAGGGCAGGAGAACATGCACAGCATTTCCTCCCTGGTACGGGAGACAAGCATTTATTTGTCTCAGATCAATTTATTAATTTGCATTTATTAATGTAAATCCATTTATTAATTTACAAGGAATTAATGGGGCACAAGCAGAGGGACACACTCCCCTCTTGCCTCCCAAGGGAAATTTTTGTCTGACAAATCCTACAGCTGTGAGAAGGGAGATTGAGGTGGGAATTTCCCACACTGGGTGGTCGTGCCCAGCTCTTGACCAGAAACATTTTTTGGAGAGTGGGACGTGGATCATAACACAGGGACTGGAGCAGCGTGGAAACAGAGCCTGGAAACGGCATTAAATGCATCAAAACTTTGGATTTTTCTGCAGTACAGAACTTCCATATTTTGGTGCAGCCCCAGCCGACCCTCGAAGGCAGCAGAGATTTCTCAGCACTGGTTTTACAATTTCAGCTCAGTCCTGGTAGCTCAGTTCCATGTCCTGAGTGTCAGACTGTCCCCAGGGACTCTTAATGGGTCGTGAGGAGGTTTTTGGCTGGCTGGAATCCGTGGAGCTTTCCTAGCCAGGATGTGTCTCTGTCCTTTCTGAAAACATTCCAGTTTTTCGTGAGTTTATGAATTATTTTAATAGAATCAGAGATTGGTTTGGGTTGGAAGGGACCTTAAAAATATACTTATTCCACCCCCTGATGTGGGCAGGGACACCTTCCACTCTCCCAGTGCCTCCAAACCTTGTCCAGCCTGGTCCTGGGCACTTCCAGGGATGGACAACCAGAAATTCCCTGGAAAACCAGTGCCAGGTGCTCACCACCCTCACAGGGAATGATTTCTTCTCAATATCCAACTCAATTCTCCCTCTGTGCCCCTGACCCCATTCCCTGTGTCCTGTCTTGCAGTTCCTGATGAAAAATCCCTCTCCAGCTCCCCTGGAGTCCCTGCAGATCCTGGAAGGATCTGAAGTCCCCACAAAACCTTATTTCCTATTGTTCTCTTCCCGTTTCTCTGTTATTTTATACTGAGAGGGCAAATACAGCTCTCAGAAACCCCAGTTTGAATTAATTTGCCCTGATTTCCTTTGTGTTCCCTTAGTGAACACCCCTGAGACAGGAGAATCCCAACGCTGGGGAAAAAACGCCAGGAAAATCAAAAAGCGCAACAAAACCCTCAGGATCCGCCAGCGGACAGACAGCTCAACACCAGGAGGTTGCAGGGTCACAAACTACAGATTTTATTGGGTTTTTTCAGACAGATTGGAGCAGAAGAGTGATGAAAAGAGCAGAGCATCCCACACACCAAGAGGAAAAACGAAGAGCAGGGCCGGCGCTCGCGGGAGGAACTCGCTGGGCGGCGGCTTCAGGGCACATCACCAGCAAGAGGCGAGGGAAGGCAGGAGGAGAAGAGGAGTTCTGCAGTCTCTAAGCACGGGGGGAGGAGAATCGGGGTGTTTTCCATATCCACATCCGTATCCAAGAGGGAATCAGCCAGGATGGGCTCAGTTGCTGCTGCCGCAGCAGCCGCCGCTGCTTCCACCGCAGCAGCTGCTGTTGTTGCTGCTCATGGTGTAGCAGCAGGACATGGGCATGCAGCAGGACTGCATGGGCATGCAGCAGGGGGTGCAGCAGGGGCTGCAGCACTGCATGGGGCTGCAGCACATGGGCCTCTTGCAGCACTTGGGGCTGCTGTAGCAGCACACGGTGTAATTATTGCCACCGCCGCAGCACCCGGACATCTTGGTTGATGGGAGAGGAGGCGAAGCTGGAAGGGAAGGAGAGAATTTGTCTTTTTCTCTGCTTGAATCTCCCTGAGAATGAGGCAGCTCAAAGCATTCTTATCCCCAAATCCATCCTAAACTGGACAAGGATGTTCCTGCTGTCCTAAACCCAGCACAGGCTCCCGTGCTTCTGGCATTTTATTCCAGAGCTGGTTCTGCCAGAGAGAATCCACCAACCCAAAACCAATCTCTGGTCCCCCAAAACCAATCTGTGATCCCAAATCTCCAGTCCCGAATCAGCCAGCCCAGAAAATCCTGGGGAAGCCCAACTTAACAGAGTCTCAAAGGAAAGACAAGCCTTAAATCCTAACTTAACACAGCCCCAAAGTAGAGACAAACAACAAAGCCCCTCTTAACAGAGCCCCAAAGTAAAGACAAACAACAAAGCCCAGCTTAACGGAGTCCCAAAGTAAAGACAAGCCATAAATCCTAACTTAACACAGCCCCAAAGTAGAGACAAACAGCAAAGCCCAACTTAACAGAGTCCCAAAGTAAGGACAAGCAGCAAATCCCAATTTAAGAGAGCCCCAAAGTAAAGACAACCAGCAAAACCCAACTTACCCTGCTGAGCAGTGGAGGTGGAGAGGAGAAGTGGAGATGATCGAATGAAGACCCCTGGGTTTGGGAGCCTTTTATACGCTCCAAAGCCTCCTCCCCTGGAAATGAGGCATCCCTCGGCAATTCCGTGACCCCTCACGCGCCTTCCTCCCGTGTCTAACCTCTGCCTGTGTCTGTTTGCTCACCCCCTCAATTGTGCCCCGTAATTACTCGTCCAGAGGAACAACAGATGCAAATTTCCTAATGGATTTGCGTTAATGGGACCAGGAGGGAGGGAGCTCTGAGGTATCCCCAGCCCTTCCCAAGGAATGACCTTGGGACACGGGGATGTTTAACAATGTGCCTGAGGGGAGCCAGGTGCTGAAGCAGTGGGACAACCATGCCTGGAACTCGGAGCTGTCATTGCCCTGGTGTGCCCTCTGCCCCTGGCTGGGATTTTTGGGGGCCAGTGGAAATTTTTGGTCAATGGGGATCCATTTTTCCCTTCCTCTGAGGTCAAAGTTTAGGCTGAAATTTCCCATTCCTCAGTCTTGCTCTTGGGCCTCCCTTCAGGGTGCTGGGTCCTCACACTTGCTGTTTTTTTATTTTTGTTGTATGATTAAGATTTTTTTTCTATTTACATCCAGGGAATGGATGGGTTGAATCTAAATGAAGCAGCAGTGTGCACGTGAGGGTTTTTTCCCTGATAATCTCATTTTCTGAGGTTACCCCAAAGGTTTCTGGTCTGAGGACACTTGTGGTGACCACATTTGAGCATTCACATCAGGAACTAAGGCCAAGTACAGAGCAAGGAAAAACAACCCCACGTCAGAAGATGTTGGTGGTAATTCCATGAGGCCCCCTGTAAAAAAATGGGAATTCCAGGGTGCTGAGGCAGCACCAATTCATGGCAAAAAGAGGCGGCCATCACGTCCAGGAGGCTCTGACTGTGAGGCTGACGTGGTGGCAGGTGATCCCTGGTGACTGGGACAGGATCTGCCTTTCCAGGATGTGACCATGTCCTCCTGTGACGTGGCGTGTCCCTTCCGGAATTGACAATTCCCTGGAATTGTCCCCAGGGGAGCATTGTTTTGGTCACCCAATAATCACCAAGAGTTGCCTGCAGGAAGCAACGTCCTCCTTGTGTAAACCCTCAAACATCTCCCTTGAATCAAGCATTCATCACATTTTTATCGGGCTTTATTGTTGTCCTGTTGGCCAAGATGATCCCGGCGTTGTAGTCATAGAAATTCGGGATGATCTGGGTTGGAAGAAAACCCAAAGATCATCCAGCCCAACCCTCCTGGATGGGCAGGGACACCTTCCACCACCCCAGGTTGCTCCAAGCCCCATCCAGCCTGCCCTGGGACACTTCCAGGGATGGAGCACCCATGGAACACCCTCACAAGAAAAGATTTCTTCCCCAGAATCCCCAAATCTCATCTAAACCTCTCCAGGCTGAACCACCCCAACACTCCCAGTATTTTCAGCATTTTCCATCTTCAGTTCCATTTAACTTACACTCGGTACAGAAATAACAACTCCATAAAATTCATTTTAGAGGCCACATCCCATCCTGGGATATCTTTGGGAACTGCATTGGTGGTTCTGTGAGTTTGAGTTGCAGGAATCTGCAACGTGAATCTATTCCTGCAGCTTTCCCAATGTCAGGTGAGGCCAGGCTGGATGTAGCTCTGGTCTAGCTGGACGTGTGACTGTCCATGAATTTTAACATCCCTTCCAACCCAAAGCCATTCCATGGCTGTGAACCAAAGACAAAATGAATATTCACAAGATTCCCTAAACAGGAAAAACTTTATAAAACCTTCTGATACGGGATATCCTTCTGTCCATGCACTGTGCCTGATTTACAACAAATAAAAACCCTCCTCAAGACCCAGACAATGATTCCAGAAGAGTCAAACACATAGAGAAGATGATTTTAATGTAGAGAAGAAGATTTTAATGCAGATGTTGAGTGGGAAGGTTGGAGGAAGCAAATCAAGCCAGAGCTCCAGGCGTTTTCTCCAGACCTGCAATTCCAAGGTGAGTCCTGAATTTTAATAGCAAAGAAAGTCCCAGAAGGGGAGGGAAGGTATCATTGACTCACGGGTTTGCTATTTTAGGAATGAGGCTTTTGAGTTGGATGCCAAACCTGAGTTTCATTCCCAGGCTCGTAATCCAGGAACGTGCGGGGGAAATGCTCTACTCCTGAAAAATCCCAATTTCAGGGCGTTTCTAAGCTTCTATTTTTGGAAGATGGTGGCGGGAAGAAGGTTCTGCCTGCTGTCCAGTGAGTAGTTAATTCCTCTGGGAATAATTACAAGATCTGGGATGAGCTCCTGTGAATCTCACAGCTTTCTCTACAGGGGCAGCTCTGATCTCTGCTATGGGAGCAGGGACAGGGCTGGAGCTGGGCCAGGGTTGGCCTAGGTTGGATATTTCTGGAAAGTTCTTCCCCCAGAGGGTGCTGGGCACTGCCCAGGCTCCCCAGGGAATGGGCACAGCCCCACAGAGCTATAGGAGGGTTTGGACCGCGCTGCCAGGGATGCCTAGTGTGGGATTTGGGGTGTCTGTGGAGGGGCAGGTGTTGGACTCCATGATCCTGGTGGATCCTTTCCAAGTCAGGATATTCCAGGAGTCTCTGATCTGTGGAGTGCTGTGTTTTCACAGGGTGCAGTTCTGCCTCGCTCAGTTTTGAGTTTTAATTATTCAGCTTCAGCTTTGTTGTAAAATCTGAGTGAGGTTAATGGTCAGGAGGGGCAAGAAGGGATCAAGGAGTGGTTGGGGCTGGAAATTACTTTAAAACTCATCCTGTTCCTCCACTGGCCACGAGACACCTCCCACTGTCCCAGGCTGCTCCAAGCCCCAGTGTCCTTTGACACATCCAGGGATATCCAGGGGCAGCCACAGCTGCTCTGGGAATTCCATTCCGGAGGATCAGGAATGTTTCACTTGTTTCAGACATGACATAATTTGTGCCAGCAGCCTGGACACCTCCTTGTGTCCCAAATGTTCTGCTGTGCCACTGGGACACGTCCAGGACCTTGGCCAAGGGCACAGGGGGTGCCGGAATGAGGACAAACCCTGGGCAAGGTGACAAATGAAGAGCAAAATGACAAATTCTGGGCAAGGTGACAAATCCTGGGCAAGGTGACAGATGAAGGGCAAAACCAAGTAAGAACCACCAAAAGACCAAACATTGCGTTTTTGCTTAATGCTAAATTTTATTGTCTGCAAGTCAAGAGAGAAAATGAAGAGTGATCAGAGTGACACCAAAGGTTTCCCAAACACCAGGAGGAGAACGAACACCTCACTAATATCTAATGGGGGATAAATTCTGGGCTACTCAAACAGTCAATAATTAAAGACGGTTGATAACTAAAGGACAGAAAGAAGCTTGAAAAGAAGAAGAAAATCGCTGTGAATGGGCTCCATCATGATGAGAACCAGCAGCAGAGGAGCAGCTTTTCACCTCCTTGTGCCTGTTCCCGGAGGGGGAGCAGCTCAGCAGCTCTTCTTGATGCAGCACTGCTGGATGGGGATGCAGGGGGTGCAGCACCTCCTCACGGGGGTGCAGCAAACCACCACAGGCTTCTTCACCACGTACGAGCAGCAGGACAGAGACCCACAGGGGCAGCAGCAGGGCCGGGGCACGCAGCACACCGACTTCTGGCACACCTTGGTGCAGCACACGGACTGCTGGCACGGGTCACAGCAGGACTGGCACGGGTCACAGCAAGGCTTCTGGCATGGGTCACAGCAGGACTGGCACGGGTCACAGCAGGACTGGCACGGGTCACAGCAAGGCTTCTGGCATGGGTCACAGCAGGACTGGCACGGGTCACAGCAGGGCTTCTGGCATGGATCACAGCAGACAGTCTTGCACGGGTCACAGCAGGGCTTCTGGCACGGGTCACAGCAGGACTGGCATGGATCACAGCAAGGTTTCTGGCACGGGTCACAGCAGACAGTTTGGCACGGGTCACAGCAGGGCTTCTGGCATGGATCACAGCAGACAGTCTTGCACGGGTCACAGCAGGGCTTCTGGCACGGGTCACAGCATGGCTTCTGGCACGGGTCACAGCAGACAGTTTGGCACGGGTCACAGCAGGGCTTCTGGCATGGATCACAGCAGGGCTTCTGGCACGGGTCACAGCACACAGTCTGGCACGGGTCACAGCAAGGCTTCTGGCATGGATCACAGCACACAGTCTGGCACGGGTCACAGCAAGGCTTCTGGCATGGATCACAGCAGGGCTTCTGGCACGGGTCACAGCACACAGTCTGGCATGGTTCGCAACAGGGCTTCTGGCACGGGTCACAACAGGACTGGCAAGGATCACAGCAAGGTTTCTGGCACGGGTCACAGCAGGACTGGCATGGGTCACAGCAAGGCTTCTGGCATGGGTCACAGCAGGGCTTCTGGCACGGGTCACAACAGGACTGGCATGGATCACAGCAAGGTTTCTGGCATGGATCACAGCAAGGTTTCTGGCATGGATCACAGCAGGACTGGCATGGATCACAGCAGGACTGGCACGGGTCACAGCAAGGCTTCTGGCACGGGTCACAGCAGGACTGCTGGCACGGGGAGCAGCAGACGGTCTTGCAGGGGCTGCAGCACACGGTCTTGCAGGGGCTGCAGCAGACAGTCTTGCAGGGGCTGCAGCACACTGTCTTGCACGGGGTGCAGCACACGGTCTTGCTCTTCACGACAGAGCAGCAACCCGTGGAACAGCATCCAGTGGAGCACATGGTGTTGGGAGAGGAGCGAAGGGTGGCCGGAGCGAGGACCTGGAACACAAAGGACTTGGAGATCCAGCACATTTCCACGCTGCCCACATCCCACCCCACTTCCCGTTTCTTTGTCTTGAGTTGGAAACCCAGGATTCTCGCAGGAATGGAATCATCTGAGCTTTGTCTCAAACAGATTTGAACTCTCCTGGGGGCTGCCCACGCTGGGCTCATCCAGGACATTCTGTCCCTGAATTTCCACCCCTGACCAGTCCATTTTCCACTGTGCTCTCTCCACCTTCTCCAGGAGGCAACGGATCAACGGTCTCAGAAAAATCTAGATTTCAGAGAGAGCTGCAGATAATGGAACGCTGTAACCATGGAACTCTGAAACCATGGAATCAAAACCCCATGGAATCCCAAAGCCATGGAATCAAAAACCCATGGAGTCACACATCCACGGAATCCCAAAGCTATGGAATCACAACAAGGAATCACAAAGCTATGGAATCAAAAACCCATGGAATGTCAAAGCCATGGAATTGCAAACCCATGGAATCCCAAAAATCGTGGAATCAAAAACCCATGGAATCCCAAATCCATGGAATCCCAAAGCCATGGAGTCAAAAACCAATGGAATCGCAACACGGACTCATAAACCCATGGAATCCCAAAGCTATAGAATCCCAAAGCTATAGAATCCCAAAGCCATGGAATCACAAAGCTATAGAATCCCAAAGCTATAGAATCCCAAAGCCATGGAATCACAAAGCCACGGAATAAAAAAAAAACAAACAATGGAATCAAAATCCCATGGAATCAAAAACCTGTGGAATCAAAACTCATGGAATCGCAAAGCCACGGAATCCCAAAACTCATAGAATCCCGAAGTCAAGGCATCACAAACCCATGGAATCCCAAACCCATGGAATCCCAAAGCTAAGGAATCCCAAAGCCATGGAACCAGGAGCAATTCGGGTCAGAAGACACCCTTAAAGCTCCGCCCAGCCCAACTCGCCGCAGAGATCCGGCACAAAGCCCCAGCTCGTCGCTCGCCCAACGCCGAAGGAGACCCGAGGATCCCTGGCAGGAGACACTCACCGTTCTTGCTGGGAGCTGAAGGTGTGTGAGGAGCAGAGGCACCCGGGGAGCTTTTATTGAGGTCAGGATTGCCCTGCCGGACATGAGGTACCCCCCAGCAATCCGTGATTTACGCACCAAGCCTGTTCTTATTCACCCCATGGGCCTTTCTTGTGTTTAGTCTTTGCCTCGTGGCTTTTGACCAACCCCTCAATTTCGGGTCATTACCAATTTGTCGTGTGAATTTTTTACAATTTTTTAATGTCGAGTTAATTCTTGTGGGACGCTTGGAGGGGTTGTTTTTGCTCGCTTTGCATGTGGCGAGGCTGCTGCGTGGAGATGATTAATTGGCATAAAAATCCTAATTAAGATTGAGGCGCAGTGGATTCCAGAAGCTTCTGGACGTCAGTTGCTCCTTGATATGATTATTAAAACAGAATTCCAGGAAATGCAATCCCATGGTCCCGTGCTGTGTGTCTCAATTCAGAAATGGTGGAGCCCAAAATCCTTCTCTGGGGCCACCAGAGGGGCAAGCCCCTCCTGGGAGGTCTTTAGAGATCTTAGCATTATGTGAGGATAAATTAGAAAAATAAAATCCTTTTATACAGGATTGCTTGCTCAATGAAATGTTCAACAGTGAATGGAACAGAAGGTCATCTCTTCAAAGGAAAAAAAAAAAATGTGCTCAGCCTGAAACCGCCAAAAAGTAAAAGAACAATTTAAATCTTACAGGGTAGCAAAAAATTTTAATGCACGGCTGACTTGTGAGCTTGGAGGAGGAAATGCAAAATTATTCATTAAAATTGTAGATATGAATACGGTAAATTATAAAATTTAGAGAATTTTATATGTGAAGAAAGGTCGGAGTGACTGAAAACATCCAAGATGGTTCTTGGAATCTCATCCCTCCCTGCCTCATCCCATCCGTGCATGGGGAAACACGTGAAAATGGAATTATGGGATTCCATCTGCACACGTTTTCCCATAAAAATGGAATGATGGGATGGTGAAATACCCCAGGCTGGAAAGGACCCATAGGGACCATCCCACCCACCCCGTGCCTGAGGTGGGTGTCCAAACTCTCCTTGAGTCTCAAGGCCTGGCCAATATCTGACATTCTCACTGCAAATTGGAAATTTGGGATTGGTTTTGGAAATTTGGAATTGGTTTTGGAAATTCAGGATTGGTTTTGGGTCAAACTGGAGCCTGTGTTTTTTTTCCTATTCCACTCCAACATATTTAAATAAATGCAAAATGCAAAACCGCTCTGGAAGTTTTGCATCCTTGTTTATGCACGGTATAACTTGATCTGCAAAATTCCTGTTCGATTCTTTTGAGATTCCAAGATGCCCTGGAGTAATGGAAGAGCCACCCACGGATGTTAATTCTGGAAAAATTCATTAGTGCTGATGCTAATGATCATGTGATCAGTCATTAATGAGGGATGTTAATATCTGTTTTGCATAAAAGCATCCATGGGATGTCCTGAGCATCTCTCGAGGATCTCAGATTAAACCACAACTTTATAAAAAAATGATCTCTGTCCGGTCAGGGGAAGCTCACGGGACCTGGGGTGAGTGACCCTGGGCTGAGTGACCATGAGTGACCCCAGGGCTGAGTGACCCCAGGACTGAGTGACCCCGAGCTGAATGACCACGAGCTGTGAGTGACCCCAGGCCGTGAGTGACCCCAGGCCGTGAGTGACCATGAGTGACCCCAGGCTTTGAGTGACCCCAGGCTGTGAGTGACCCCAGGCTGTGAGTGACCTCAGGCTGTGGGTGACCCCAGGCTGTGGGTGACCCCAGGCTGTGAGTGACCTCAGTCTGTGAGTGACCCCGAGCTGTGAGTGACCCCGAGCTGAGTGACCCCAAGCTGAGTGACCCCGACCTCTGAGTGACCCTGGGGTGAAATATTTGATGTCTGGGGTCACCCCCAGGGCAAGAGCTGCTCCTGCTGGGGATCCCCTCATCCCTGGGGACCCCTCACTCCCGCTGGGCTGAAGGAGGGCAGATTTTGGCTGTGTTTGTTCCTCCAGTTCGGGATGTTGAGGACACTTTGGGTCACCAGAACCTCGTGCCTGTTTCCCCTCAGTTCTGCTCCTGATTGGCTGTGTCACAATTCGAGGGGCTGGTCCTGCTTTCGAAGAATTCCCAGGACTGTGAAGTCACCGCTTCTCCGGGCAAGGTCGCGCCAAGGTCGGCGTGCCGGTTCCCTCGCAGCTCAATTTCCGATTGGGTTCAGCTGCGTTAATGACCTTGAGGTGCCTTAATTAGCGATTGACGCTCACAGGGGCTCAGGGGATTCCAGAGAAGGGGCAGGAAACTCCAGCATTTTTAACATCCAGGGCAGGGCGGTGAAGGAGGAGAGCTTGGCCACAATGAGGCAGTTTTGCGTTGGCTTTGTACGGATTTGGTGCATGGATTCATCCAGCAAGCCAAAAAAAATCCCCGTTGTTACAGCTGGATGTGGAAACCAGAGGTGTTTAAAGCTCTGCAAGGTGAAGTCATTGACCCAACAGCGATTTTGCAAAGGAGAATATTCAATTCAGGGCCATAAAATTTCTCAATTGTATTTTGCTTTGAGTGAAAGGCTCTGAAAGATGCCCAGAGGGGCAGAGCTCTGTTTGTTTGGATTGGAGATGCAGGAAAGCAAAACTTGCTGGGACACATGAGGCAAATTCCTCCCCGTTAATCCCTGGTGGTTTCCTCACACTCTATCCCGGTTGTGGAATCCATTGTGTTGTTATTGGACGTGCCCTTAGAGCAGAAATGTCCCTTTAGGCCACCTGGATTTCTCTTGCCAAATGTTCGTGGCTCTCCAAGGCCTCCCCACCCTCACAGGGAACAAATTCTTCCTTTTGTCCCACTTAAAACTCCTCTCCATCACTCTGGAATCATTCCCTGTGTCCTGTCCCTGAAGTTCCTGAGGAAAAAACCCTCTCAGCTTCCCTGCAGCCCCTGGAGATCTTGGGAGGGGCTCAGGGGTCTCCACAGGTTCAGCATTCCCAACATTCCCAGCCTGAATCCACAGGGAATGGGCTCCTTATCAACTTTATGACCTTCTGTGGGTTTGTAAAAGGAAATAAAACCATGGCCAGTGACAGAGGAGGAAGTTGGAAGTTGGGGCAGCACAGGCAAGTGAAAGTTTTTGCTGGAAGACCAAACCTGTGGCCACAAAACCTCCGGAACCCATTTCCCACCTGCAGGGAGGGCAGGAATGAGTAAGAAAATTGTTTTTTTTTCAGGCTCCTGTGAGGCTGAGCCACCTTTCAGCAAGGGCAAGAACCCCCAGGCAGGTGAATCATCCACTGCTCTCTGTCCCGCCTGCAACTTTTCCTTTTTAACCCATTCCTCTCTAATGAGCATTTCCCCCATAACCTATAAACAGCTAATTCCAATTGTTTATTGACCAACTGCTCATTTAGTGGCTGTGGCAGCACCCAGCTCATTCCAGGCTCTTTCCCACGCCAGGGATGGGTGATGAGGGATGAATCACTCTGGGGAAACCTTCGCTTATTTTACACTGCAGAAAACTGGTTAATTGAGGCTGTTCCATGCTCCAAACCCCGCGGGAATTGTTTTTATTTCAGTTCTAAAAATAACAGCGGCTCTGGAAGCTGAAACAGGAGAGGAAAACATGAACACACAGGTCAGGTGGAAACCTGAACCCTCAACATCTGCAGAGCCCAGGGCAAGGATTTGTTCCCCCAGGAATTCACCCCACTCCTCTTGTGCTCCTCTTGGCTCCGCAGGCATTTTCCGTGGATTTCACATTTCCTTGGCACCCCACCAGCTCCAGGGATTAAATTTTGATTCCAAACCCACAAGAAAACAGAGATGCCACTGGACCAGCACAGAATCCCAGAGAAAAGAGGTCCCAGGCCACAAAATCCAAGCTGTGCCTAACGCCCAGGGCACCGAGTGCCACCTCCAGGAATTCCTTGGACACCTCCAGGGATGGGAACTCCAAACCTCCCTGGGCAGCCCCTGCCAAGCCTGACGCCCCTTTCCAGGAGGAAATTCCTCCTGATTCCAACCTGAGCCTCCTGACAGGGAGTTGTGGACAGCAAAGTCCCCCATGAGTCTCCTTTTCTCCAGACTGAGCCCTCCCCACATGATTCAGGAGTTCTCCATTCCCTCCTTCTGTTGCCCCCACTCTGCTCCATTCTCTGGACACACTCCAGCTCCTCGATGTCCCCCTTGCCCATGGATGCAGCCATTTAATGAAAACATCCAGCACTCTTAGGTCAGCTTGAAACACCATTTTTATTTTCTTGCTGTAGAACGAAGCAGCAGAGCAAGAAGGGAACCATTCCTAGCGCTGGCAGAGGAAAGATAAAACAGCTCAGAGCTCCTTAAAACCAGAGATTTCATCCTAAAACTGCATCACCTCTGGTTTCAGAAGGCTTTGCTTGCAGAGGAGTGACAAAGCGAGAACTGAGACCATCCAGAGGCGTCGATCTGGTTCCGGTGCCGCGTCCTGCCCTCAGTATTTGGGGTACATTGGCAGCTTGCAGATGTTCTTGGTGACCTGGGGGCAAACTGGGGGGCAGTAACGCTGCACTGGGGGGCAGCAGGGCTGCACTGGGGGGCAGTAACGCTGCACTGGGGGGCAATAACGCTGCACTGGGGGGGCAGTAACTCTGCACTGGGGCACAGCAGGGCGTCACGTAGCTGAACTTCTGCACAGGCTGCCTCTGGATGGTGTAGTGGCACGAGGACCCCGAGTCGTGGCAGGAGGAGCGGGATTCATGGCAGGAGGACTCGTAGTCGTGGCAGGAGCCGCGGGAGCACATCCTGGATTTCTGGCAGAGCTGTTTGGAGCGAGGGATCATTGTGGTGAGGGCAGGCTCTGATCCCCTTCTCACATTCCCCTCATTTTCTTTTCAGTATATTTAGTATATTTCTATTTAGTATATTTTTTCTTGAGATCTCCCCTGAACTGTTTCTCCCCATTTTTCACCTTTAATCCAGACCCAGCACTCCCTCGATCCCGCCTGGATCTGCTGGGTGTGCTCTGGGAATTGGGGTGTGAAATCAGTTCCCTGTGAGCCAATTGAAGCCCATCTGCCAAACCTCAGTTCCAGCAGAGTTTGTGTGAACCCAGGATCCCTCCGGGGGCTGCACCTTTCCTGGCAATCCTTGGAGGGAATCCTTGGAGGGAATCCTTGGAGGGAATCCTTGTCCCTCCATCTGCCATTCCCCCTCTCCCACCCCTCAACACATGCGGGAAGCTCTTCCCTGAATCCCAGCTCCATAAAAACCCCATGGTGGAGGTTTCCTCTCGGTCGGCAAGAACGGAAATAATGAAATTATTTCTTAATTTCTCTTACCCTCTCCAGCTGCAGCGAGAAGTTTCTGGAAGCAGAGGCGAGCGGTTGTGGAGGACGAGGCTGAGGGACCTTTTATACCCTCCCGAGGTTCTCTGGGCTGTGAGGCACCTCCTTGACACGACACTCTAATTAATTCTGCGTCCAATCCCGCCGATGTTTGCACTTCCCCCTGATTTGAGGTGTTCCCTCCGTGACGCACCGGGCCCCGTCCCGCCGGCGATTCCTAACGCAGGGATTTTTGGAAGGCTCCTGTCTCCCATTTCCTGGAGACTGACACTGATGTGTTAATTAGGGATGAGGGACAAAACTGGGATTGCATCAGGAAAGGTCTCAGAAACGCTGACTCCTGCTCCTGCTGGGCGCAGGTGACAGCTCAGGGTTTTAATTCCCCTGCTGCTGAGTGCCAAGAGGAAATGGGATTAGCAAGCTGCAATTCCTGGGGATGGCACAACGCCGGAAAATCCGGCGGGATCTCCTCGGCTCCCTGCGATGTCAAGAAAGAAAAATGTTCCTGAGTCTTCACGTGTCCCTTGACTTGGCAGATGACTGGGATGATCCCATCAGGTTTTTCCACAGGTTAATAATGTGTAGGATCAGAGAAAAAACATCTGACCCTGAGCTCTGCACGAGGTTTGAGGATGTTGAATTTTCCCGTTCCTTGGTTTCTCTTTCCTTGTCACGTTTTTTTCACCAGACCTCACCAAAGGATTCAGAGAAGAGGAGCTGGAGTTTGA
Organism: Oenanthe melanoleuca; assembly: GCF_029582105.1. Taxonomy (NCBI): domain Eukaryota; kingdom Metazoa; phylum Chordata; class Aves; order Passeriformes; family Muscicapidae; genus Oenanthe; species Oenanthe melanoleuca. The sequence continues at coordinate 3,099,102 of NC_079358.1, read as the reverse complement.
GCTGGGTTTTGTCACTGCTGGTGGAAATTTGGGCACTAAAACTGGATTTATGGCCCTGTTTCACTCAGAGTTTGAAGCGTAAGAAAATGAATCTCCTCAAACTGGGAAAATGTGGCGCATTTGAGCAATTCACTGCCTGGGAAGGGAAGATCTCCCAAACTGGGGGGATCCAATGCTGTTCTCCAGGCTGAAGGCAGCCAGTTCCTTGAGGGGAGTTTTGTGGGGCAAGGGAGGATGCCAGGAACTCCTCAGGGACGTTTGGTGACCCAGCTGTGGGACCCTCAGCAGCTGCCCCAGTGACAAAGTGGGAGCTCAGGTGACAGTTCTCCTTTTGCATCACATTGATGCTCTCCAAAAACATTTGTACCTCTTCAAGAGCCTCCCCAAAACACCCAAAACCATCTCTGAATCTTTCAAATTCAGGGCCTGCTCAGGAAAATGGGATCTCAAAAGAGTTCCCATCATCCGTTTTTCTTTTCACGCGAATTTGGGCATTGTGTTTTCAGATGTCTGAAAATTTATATCCAAGGTCTGAAACAGAGCTTGGAGTAAGTTATTACATATTGAAAAGGAGTAGTGGCAACTGTGACCTGCTTATTCTCTTTCCATTTAATTTTTGGAACCGCTGAAGTGGGAAAAGCCCTCGGAGATCATCGAGTCCAATTTTTGACCATCTCCCCCTTTCCTTTACTGATGCGTCTTCTATTCATTCCCAAACGAATGTGGGAAATATTTCCCACCAAATATTGGGATACTTTGGAAATACAAAGAAATCTGAATTGAAAAACCCTTGAAAAAATTGCAAAAACAAAGCAAAACAACCCCCCCTCCCACAAAAAAAAAAAAAAAAACAACAAAAAACCCAACAAGGCAAAAAAGAGAATAAAGTAATTCAAAGGCAACGAGGGTCTCATGAATCAGATTTATTTTTTCCCACACCCAGACGAGTTTGAAACAGAAATTCAAGACAGAGAAAGATTCCCAACAAAGGAATTATGCCCTGGATAATTAGAAAGAACACTTCCCACATATATAGCAAGAACAACACCACGAACATTAATTAGGGGAACATTTCATCCCCACCAGGACCCCGCATGGCAGAGATTTCAGCACGGATGAGACGAGCCGAGGTCGGAGCCAGGATTGGGTCCGGTTCAGTACTTGGGACACGCCGGTGGAAGGTTCCAGATGTTCTTGGTGTACTGGGGGCAGTAGGGGACAGGGGGACAGCAGGGGACAGGGGGACAGCAGGGGGCAGGGGGACAGTAGCGCTGCACGGGAGGACAGCAGGGGACAGGGGGACAATAGCGCTGCACGGGAGGACAACAGGGCCTCACGTAGGAGCATTTCTGCACCGGCTGCCCCTGGGGGTAGCGGCAGGAAGGCTCCTGCTTGTGGCAGGAGGAGCGGGAAGTGTGGCAGGAGAACCAGGAGCGGAGGCAGGAGGAGCGGGATCCGTGGCAGGAGGAGCGGGATCCGTGGCAGGAGGACTCGTAGTCGTGGCACATCCTGGATTTCTGGTAGGGCTGGAGGGAAGAGAGAGTTGGTTAGTCTGTGGTCTCCCCCAGCTGCCCTTTCTGCATTTCCTTGGTGCTTTTTTTGGGGGCTGGAATGGGAAATGTTTTGCTGTTTTGTGAAGTGTGGGATATCCCGACCATTCCTTTTGGAGCACGCTCCAAGATGGTGCAGCTTCGACGGGAATTTCCCTCCCAGGATCCTCCTCTTGGCTTTTTAGGGTAGGATTTCCTTCCAAAGAAATTTCCTTCTGCTCTGGCTTGTCTGAGCTCTCTCTGCCTCCATCACCCGCCAGGAATGAATTCCCTGCTGGCTCCCAAAAACTCTCTGTCTTCAATTCCTCCTGTTTTTCTGCCATCCCACCCGAGAGCAAATCAAGAGTCTGTTCAGGCACCCAGCCACCAAAAATAAAGAATTTCTAAGACAAAGGCAAGGTCTGAACATAGAGCTCTGTGAACTCCTGCTGTTCAAGAGTAAATAAATCAACAAAATCCAACTCACCCTTGGCTGGAGCAAGAGGAGGAGCTCGGGGAGCTGGTGCTGAGTGAAGGATGGACAGGGAATGCCGGACTTTTATATCTCCCAAAAACTTATCCCGGGAATTAGGCACCTCTTGCCAATGCTGACACAAACCCTCATACTCATATTTTTCCCGTGTCTCGTTTTTAGCATTTCCGACTTGACGCAGTCAGGGAAAAAAAAAAACAACAAACCAACTATGACTTTTTTCCCTCAGCACTTTAATAAGCAAGGAATTTCCCAATCTGCTTAGAAGGGAATTTTGGAGGCAGTTGCATATTCCCGTGGCAAAAATGAACCTATCCCTGGAGTTATTAAGTGATTTGTCGTTGGGCAACTGGGGTTGCATCAACTCTGGAGCGTTGACTCCTTCCCTCCGCGCTGCCCCTGGTTCTCCGTGGCAGAGTCACAATTTGATGGATAGAGACACAATTAAGGGGCTGTAATTAAGAGCCACAACTCCCAGGGACTTCATTAGAGGGAGGTCCTGGTGATTACCTCGCTCCCAACGCGTTGACTCCGGAGGTGACGCCGAAAGGACGTCCCCAATCCCGATTTTTTCCATTCCGTTTGCAGACCATCAGCTGTTTTTTTTTTTGTTTTTTTTTTTTTTTTTTTTTTTTTTTGTTTGCCCCACAATATTTTCCTGTTCATCTTCCTCCTGGATGGAGGGAGCTCCAAATCCTCAGCAGGAGGGGTTCGTGTGAGGATTTCACCTCTTGGCAACTTTGTCCTCAATTCCAGATTTCTGGGGCGTCCCATTTTACTTAATTTTTAAATTTTTTTTGTAATTTTTTAAGAGTTTTGTAATTTTTATTCATTTTGCTCCTTGCTTCCAAGTTTCTCTCGGAGCAGCCCAAGTTTTAGGACAGTAAAATGGGCGATCATCCCTTTCCTGGGAGTGCCACAGGAACAACTCATGGGTCAGGGATGAGCTTTAGGGCCCCTCTCAACCCCAAATATTTTATGATTTTGTGAATGTTCTTATTTATTTGTCAGGCCATGGTTCAGAAACCCAAAAGCTTTTAAGAAAATCTTTTAGAGCCAATCCTTGCTTAGGAAAATCTGAAGTCTTGTGGGAGCCGCTTTGAGCTGTGATGTAGAAATGGGTGGAAAAATTTCCAACCGGGAATCTGGGTGGAAAAAATTAATCTGGGTGGAAAAAACTGATTTTGGGGGCGGCCCTGGTGTGGATTCTCCATCAGACAGGAGGAATTCATGGAACCAGGGAAGTGCAGAATGATTTGGGCTGGAAGGGACATAAAAGACCATCCCATTCCACTCTCAGGGTTATTAATTCAAGATGAGTGTGGCTGGGGAAGCTGATGCAGCCACAGAGCCTGTTCTGGAACTGGTGTCTCAGCTGGGCTGCGAGATAAGGAAAGTCTGAGGTTGTCAAATGTCCAGAGAGGTTTCACACTTATTTTAAGTGCCTGCAGTTGCCACTGAAAACAGTAATTTGGGGCTCAGTGAAAGAAGGAGGGTTAGGAAAACCCACGAGGTGCTTATTTGCATTTATGAGACACCAGACAATGTTTGTGGCTGAGTCAGAGGCACAAATGAAGTGCAAGGAGCTGAGGAGGGGACTCAGCTCTGCACTGAGTAAATGGGTTGGATGGGAAGGGACCTTAAATGTCCCCAGTGCCAGCCCTGCTGTGGGCAGGGATGGCTCCCCCTGTCCCAGGGTGCTCCAAACCCCGTCCAGCCTGGCCTGGGACACTTCCAGGCATCCATGGACTCACCTGTGCCTCACCACCCTCAAGGGAGCGATTCTCTCTGGGTATGAATGTGTAAATTCATATTCTGCATCAATATGTGAATCAATAGGGTGCAGGTGAGCTCCCTGAGCCTTCCTCTGCTCCAGAAACGCCTCTGGAATCACTGGCTGTTTTTATTTTGAAATTTCAGGGACATTTTGTGATCAGCTTGAGGAGAAAAGAGTGAGAAGTGCTGACTAAGGGGTCAGAGGCAACAATTATTCTGAAGAAAGAATGCCGAAGAATAAACAGACCATAAACCTCTTCTGCTTTTGGAAATCAAATTTTATTGTTTCAGAGGTGAAAAGCAGCAGGAATCATTCCCAGCTTTACAGAAAGCAGCCTGCGCTGGGTCTTGCAAATTCAAGGAGACAGGAGCAGAACCAGGAACCCAAATCTAATCAGGGATGAGGAATTTGAGGATCAAATTAAAACTGGGACTAAGGACGAGCCATCGATCCAAGAACCAGGAACACAAATCTAATCAGGGATGAGGAATTTGAGAATCAAATTAAAACTGGGACTAAAGAGGAACCAATGATCCAAGGAACCCAGTTCTAATCAGGGGTGAGGAACTCGAGGATCAAACTAAAACTGGGATTGAGGAGCCATCGATCCAAGATTTAGGAGTGGAGAGGATCCCGTGCCGCGTCCTGCCCTCAGTATTTGGGGTACATTGGCAGCTTGCAGATGTTCTTGGTGACCTGGGGGCAAACTGGGGGGCAGTAACGCTGCACTGGGGGGCAGCAGGGCTGCACTGGGGGGCAGTAACGCTGCACCGGGGGGCAATAACGCTGCACCGGGGGGCAGTAACTCTGCACTGGGGCACAGCAGGGCGTCACGTAGCTGAACTTCTGCACAGGCTGCCTCTGGATGGTGTAGTGGCACGAGGACCCCGAGTCGTGGCAGGAGGAGCGGGATTCATGGCAGGAGGTGTCGTGGCTGTGGCAGGAGCCGCGGGAACACATCGTCCTGGGGTTCTGGCAGAGCTGTAGAGGAGAGAGGAGCGGTCACAGCGGGCACTAGAGACATTTGTTCGGGGATTCCCCATTTTCTTCCCGATTTCCAGCTCTTCAGGGGTGAGAAAGTGGGGTCAGAGTTGTTGGGAGATGCTTTAAACCCCTCACCAAACCCAGAACTTTTAATGGATGGGATTTGACTTCCAGAGAAAAACTGGAATTTTCTAAACATCCATTTCTCAGCAGCTCCAGAGACTCTGATTCCGCCTGCTTGGAAACCTCCCAAAACCTTCTGTCTGTGTTTTCTACCCTTTCTGTTATTTTGGTTTGACTTGAGCCTCTGCTCAATGCCTTTATTGTAATTTATTTTAATAATTTGCTCTTGTGAGCAACAAGAACTTGGTCTACAGCATGACTAAGATCCAGAGGCGAGGAGGGAGGAACCAACTCTCCAATTCTACCCAAACTCTTGGGAAAACATCACATCCTTCCAAAACATCACTGGAAACATCCATTTTCCCAAAGAAACTCCAGGGGAAAAGAAAAAAGGGACTCACCCTTCCAGCAGTGGGGATGGAGCTGTTTTTTAGAGCCGAGCAGGAAGTGAAGGAAACTGGGATGGGAAAACCTTTTATACTTTTCCACGGGGTTATCTGGGACATGAGGCATCCCTAATTACAGATCCCAGCCCATTTCTATCCGCTGTGTTCAGCTTCCCGTATTTTCCCTTTGATGCTCTGTGCTTTTGGAGTTGTAATTATTAATAGCTCATTAATTCCCTCACTCCCTATGAAGGAGATTGGAAGGAATTTCACGTGAAGTGACGCCAGCACCAACACCGATGGATCTGCTCGTGGATCTGGTGTTTGTAATCCAGAAGTGACAATTCCTCAGGGTCACGTTGGCCATGAGCTCCACGTGATCGAGCTCCATGTGAAATAAAAATTATTGCTGTTAATCCCTGTGGATTAGGGCAGAAAACAGGTTCAGGGCAGGAATTGCCCAATGGGGCCGGATATCCGCAGGAGAGATATGCATTAGCCCAAATCTGTCCCTCATTGGGAATTCCAACGTGCCTGTCTTGGCCCAGCAAGGATTTCTCCTCTAGGTGTCCATCAAAGCCATGGGGCCACAGATTCTGTCCCCAAACCTGGCCTAGGATGGGCTCCTGTCCAGGGGGTCACAGATTCTGTCCCCAAACCTGCCCTAGGATGGGCTCCTGTCCAGGGGGTCACAGATTCTGTCCCCAAACCTGCTCCAGAGAGGTTCTGTCCCCAAACCTGCCCCAGAGAAGGGTTTCTGAAGATGGGGTCACAGATTCTGTCCCCAAACCTGCCCCAGGTTGGGCTCCTGTCCAGGGGGTCACCTCTGTGGATCCCCACCCACCAAAACCCATCCAAGCCGACCCAGCCTGGGGCTCTGGGTGCTCTTTCAGTCAGGTTTTGCCATGTGGTGTTTGGGATAGTGGTACCAAATCCCAGTTCAGGATTGTTTGAGGTGAACTGAGTCCCAGATTTCCAGAATCATCCATGTTGGAAAAGATCTCCAAGACCACTGAGCCCAATCTTTGGCCAACCCCCACCTTGTCCAGCACACAAGAGCATCGAGTGGCACATCCAGACGTCCCTTGGACACCTCCCAAATCCTGCTCACCCTCCCAGAGGTGTTCTGGTTATTTTCTCCTCTGATTTTAATCAAAATTCTTTATTTTAGCTGGGGCAGGTTGCTGCTGTTGCTGTCGTGCTTGCAGCATGTCTGGAATGATTTCTGGGGTGATGAGACAGGGATGAAGCTCGAGAGGGACACAAACAGAGCCGTGTGATGCAGGAGACTCTTCAGAACCGGGATTTTCCCGTGAATCACGGGTGAACTTTGGCCTCCCATGCCTGGGTACAAGTCATGCCCATCTGACCCACCAATTACATCTTTCTGGTCCCATAAAGGGCAGGAATGTGTCAACACTGGGATGGCACTGGGGATTAGGTGTGAGGCACCAGGGATTTGGGGTGATGCTCTGCTGAGTCACCGGGATCCCTCAAACTGCTCCATGCACAGCTGAGCTTCATTATCCCAGGGAAGAGAATGAAGACAAGGACACTTCCCTGCAAAGTTTGGGTGCAGGCAGCACCTCAGGGATTTTTGGCCACGTGTGGGAGGGGATTTGCTGTCATGCGAGGGAGGTGAGGAGGGAAAAATGAAAAAAAAATAATAAAAGAAAAAGGTGTCAGGTGTAAATATCAGGAACTGGAGGCAGGAAACAGAGATGTCTGAGGTCACGAGAGGGGCAAAGCCCCCATTGTCCAAATCTCTCATTCTCCAAAACCCCCAATCTCCAAAACCCCCAATCTCCAAATCCCCCATTCTCCAAAATCCCCAATCTCCAAATCCCTGATTCTTCCAATCCCTGAATCTCCAAATCTCCCAATCTCCAAATCCCCATTTTCCAAATCCCCCATTCTCCAAAACCCCCAGTCTCCAAATCCCTCTTTCTCCAAAATCTCCAATCTCCAAATCCCCCATTCTCCAAAATCCCCAATCTCCAAATCCTTGATTCTTCAAATCCCCAAATCTCCAAATCTCCCAACCTCCAAATCCCCATTTTGCAAATCCCCCATTCTCCAAATCCCCCATTCTCCAAAATCCCCAATTTCCAAATCCTTGATTCTTCAAATCCCCAAATCTCCAAATCCCCATTTTGCAAATCCCCCATTCTCCAAAATCCCCAATCTCCAAATCCCCATTTTCCAAATCCCCCAATCTCCAGGAACTCCCAATATCCAGGATCCTCACTGGGAGCTCCCAGCTCCATGAAATTTGGGATGAGCAGCTGGAGCTGAGCAGCACAGCTGTCTCTCCCCATTTTTGCCATTTTAAACTGTGTTGGTCTCACCAAATTATACAGAAATTTATTTCTATAAATACTCATTTATAGACAATTATCCACAGCCTCTGTGTGTGCACTCCTGGCTTGGCTCTGCCCCAACCCGAGCTGAGCTTGATGTAAACAGAGCAGGAGGGAGAGACCTTCCCTGGGATATTTCCCTGCAGGAAGAAGAAAATTTTACTGGAATATCTCCCTGCAGGAAAGAGAGAACTCCCCTGGAATATTTCTCTGCAGGAAGGAGAAAACTTCCCTGGAATATTTCCTTGCAGGAGGGAGAAAACTTCCCTGGAATATTTCCCTGCAGGAAGGAGAGAACTTCTCTGGGATATTTCCCTGCAGGAGGGAGAACTTCCCTGGAATATTTCCCTGCAGGAAGGAGAGAACTTCCCTGGAATATTTCCCTGCAGGAAGGAGAGAACTTCTCTGGGATATTTCTTTGCAGAGGGAGAGACCTTCCCTGGAATATTTTCCTGCAGGGATTCAGCACCTTGGCTGCTGTGGGAGGGGAAGGTGGGGACGATTTCCTGCTGGGTTTTTCCTGCAGCCTTTCCTGCTTGGCTCCACAGATCCGTGTGGAGATTGCAAAACTCCATCTCGGCAGAGATTCCCTGCCTCTGCTCCTCAGCCCTTCCCAAACCTCTCCTTCCACGAGGTGACACAACCCGGACGGCTCCGGCTCAGCCGGGAGCGCAGGTGAAACCTTGGATGGCTCTGAAAGGATTCACATCGGAGATTTTATCTCCCCTTCCCACAAAGTCAGACTGGAACCCCACCTGGAGCCTCTGGTCTGAACCCCGGGTGGGTTTGGCAGGGGACAGGGATTGGGGCTGGCACTTCTCCCTGTCCCTGTGCCAGGCTGGAGCCGCACATTCCCAACCCTGGTGCTCATTCCTTGCTCCTCACACCCGGGATTGAGGCTCCTCGCTGTTTTAATTAAGAGTAAGAATAAAACGAGTGCTAATGGTAGGTTTGTTGTTCCTTGGCTGATGAATAATGAAATGTCTCGTGTGTTACACACAGAGCCACCCATCCCTGCTGGGCTCCAGGGGAGAAAATCCAGCTGCAGATTTTCATGGGCATCTCCTCATCTGAAATTCCTCTTTTTTTTCCCTTTCACATCTATGAGGAGCGCTCAGAAATTTGATGGTTTAAGTCAGTTTGGACCTTGGGAGGAGCTGGGAATGTTTATTCTCACTTGAGAGGGGCTGGAGTGTGTCCAGAGGAGGGAACAGCTGGGGCAGCAGGAGAAGGGAATAGAGAACTCCAGAAGGAGCTGGAGGTGCTCAGCTGGGAGAAAATGAGACTCAGGGGGGACTTTGCTCCCCACAACTCCCTGGCAGGAGGCTCAGGTTGGAATCAGGAGGAATTTCTGCCTGAAAAGGTGGGTCAGGGCTTGGCAGTTGCTGCCCAGGGAGGTTTGGAGGTGTCCAAGGAATTCCTTGGGCTGGGGACAAAGTGGGGACTGGGCACAGCTGGGACTCAAAGGTCTTGGAGAGTTTTCCAACCTCTGGGATTTCCTCCAGGCAACAGACTCATGGTGGGATTTTCAAAGCAGGGAAAGTTGGAAAGTTCCCTCACAGAAAAGACCAATCTAACCCCAAATTCTCCATTCAGAGGGGTCAGAAGGGACACTGAGCACGGCCTGCTCCTTCCTCTGCTCTGATCCTCCTGTTCATGGAGATCAGGGATTCCCAGAGTCTGCTCTGTGCTCTCCAAACTGCAAACCCTGCACAAGGTGATGGTCTGAGGCTGGGATTCCAGACGTGCTGATCTGCACCTGCAGCCCCAGACAGATTTGGAAATCAGCCTGGCAGGTGCCCAAGGTGTGGGGACTGCAGAGCTGAGCCATCCCAGCCGCTGGAATGCCACGGGAAGGGGAGGATCTGTGGGAACCAGCTCCCCTCAGCCCAGCCAGCCTTGGGAGTGATGCCAAAGACAAAGAAAACCAGTGGAAAAACACCAGGACTCCAGCAGGTTTGATGAACTTTAGGCTTTAATATCACACCTTTGCTACTGGAGACGGGAGCAGGGAACGAGGAGATCGGAAAAAAAAAAAATCCCAATTCCACCGCGCTAATGCCACTGAGGGTTCTCAGGAGAAGGGGAGGGGGGGACCAGCAGGGCCTGTCCACGCTCGGGGACAGGGCACAGGAGCAGCTCTGGGCTCCATCACTTCTGCTGCTGCTGCGGCGGCCACTGCACCGGCTGCTTGATCTGCTGCTGCTGCTGCTGGCACGGGACCTGCGCCAGGGGCACCTGCCCGGCGCCCGTGGCCACCGGGCACTGCGGGGTCAGCACCACCACGGGGGTCACGTCCGGCACCGGGGTCACCTCGTGGCACACCAGCCCCTCGGAGCCGTGGCAGGAGCGCTCGCTGTCGTGGCAGGAGGAGCCGCCGCCGTGGCAGGAGGAGCTCTCGGAGCTGTGGCAGCCTCTGTTCTCACGGGAGCACATTTTTTTTTTGGGGCTGGTTGGGGGGTAGCTGGGGAGGAGAGAAATTTGGCGTTAGGTGAGCAGTTCGCATCTTTTTCCCATCTCTGTTGTTTGGGTCAGGTTCCCCAGCAGGATTTTTTGCCTTTCCGCCCCTCCAGTTTGCCCAGTTTGGGGCTTCATACCCACACTGGATCAGACTGGAGCATCTGAACACCTCCACGAGTCCCCACAGCATCCCTGGCCTCTGCTTCTGCTGGGCTCCATGAGCTGCTCCCTGTTCTTCCTTGAGCCATTTCCCTGCTCTTTTTTGAGCTGTTCCCCTGTTCTTCCATGAGCCATTTCCCTGCTCTTTTTTGAGCTGTTCCCCAGTTCTTCCTTGAACTGTTCCCCTGTTCTTCCTTGAGCCATTTCCCTGCTCTTTTTTGAGCTGTTCCCCTGTTCTTCCTTGAGCCATTTCCCTGCTATTTTTTGAGCCATTTCTCTGCTCTCCTTGAACCATTTCCCTGCTTTTCTTGGGGTCATTTCCCCACTATTTTTGAGCGATTTCCCTGTTCTTTTTGAGCCTTTTCCTTGCTCTCCTTGAGCCATTTCCCTGCTATCTTTTGAGCCATTTCCCTGTTATTCCTTGAACCATTTCCCTGTTATTTTTTGAGCCATTTCCCTGCTATTTTTGGAGCTATTTCCCTGATATTTTCAGAGTAATTTCCCTACTTTTCCCTGGCTGCATCCTGGGATGCTCCCAGAGGAGCAGGTGCTCTGTGTGATCCTGAGAAATCCCACACCAGCAAGAGGCATCTTGGCAAGAATCCCAAAATCTCGTAGCCTTGAGGGGCCAGGACTGGTGGCATAGCCCAGGAAAAATCCACTTCCAAAAGCAGGTGCCCAAAATAAAGACAAATTCCTGTAGTTTCCTCCTTCCTTGTGTCCTCTAATCCCTCCAGGCCCAATTTCCTGAGTGTGAGGAAAATCCTCTCTGCACATCCCAACCCCCTGCCGAGGATTGCTGGGATTTCAGGGATGCTGAGCTGGAAGAGGATCCTGCTGCTTCTTCCTCTCACACTTTAAATCCGCCTCCTCTCATCTTTCCTAAATTTCTTCAAGGAAGTTTTAATACTTTCAGCTCCTGGATGTTTTCCAAAGGAGCGTAGTGAAGGAGTCAGGCTTAAAAATGCAATTAAAATTCCCAGCTTAACCCTAAGAAAGATCAGCCTGCTGTCTCCCATTCACCCCCAGATTCCATTATTTGTTTTTATTAATTTCCAGTCTGTCCTTTGGATACTGGAAAGCACCAGAATAATCAAAATATAACTACAGGTAATAAATTTTACCTCTCAGCACAAGCAGCCCTAATTTTTGAGAGCACAAAACAGCCCTAGAGCCAAGGATTTGGCTCTTAATAACCCCAGGAAATGCACCCAGAGCAAAGCTCGGCTCAGTGCAGGGAATTCTTGGTGGAATTAAGGGTTAGTGGTGGAGCAGGGACTCACCTTGGCTGCGAAGGCTCTGGAGGATGAGAGGAGCTGAGTGAATGAGGTGCTCTCCCCTCCAAGGACTTTTATACAGTTCCTAAATCCCTTCCTGAAAATGCAATAACGCCCTGGGGGAAAAAATGACCGAGCTATTTACAAAACAGCCACACCCCTAATTACCCACCACCTTCAAAAGCTCCTTCCATCCCATTTCTTTGATTGATTTGTCAGGCTCTGGATTGTCTTCCTCGTCTTGCACAGCTTTAATTGTGCCCTGCCCCTGCGGGCTGTGAGTGAAAACCGTGTGGGCGGCCTGGCTGGCTCAGCCTCACGGCACGATGAGTTTTAGGTTGCAAAATGGGTGGCAAAGGTGGCGACTTTTGGGGTTCCTGTCCTCCCAAAACCTCCCAGCTGGTGTCTGGCAGGAAGGAGAGGTCCTGGTGCTCGGTCCTCGCTGTCTGGTCTTGGTAGGATTGGGTTCTCGTGGGGAAAAAAACCACAATTTTCAGGTGATCGCTGTGAAAAATGGTAAATTCTTAGAAAGTGTTGGTTGGATGTCCTTGGAAAATATCTTTAAAGTTGTTTCCACCCTGTGAGGCACCTGTAGGTACCAGACCTGAGCTGAGGGTTTCCTCTCTGATGGTCATTTCCCAAAACCAGGACCATGAATTCTGTGGCCACCATGGGAGGCTCTGGCAAACCCAGCTGGTGGCACTGGCCACTTTTGGAAGGGTTGGCTCCTACCCTGAGAACTCCCCAAAAATGTAACGAGGTCTCCTCAACACGAGGGAGAATTTCTCACCATGGAGGGGGGCAAAGCCCTGGAACAGCTGCCAAGGGAGGGCCTGGAGTGTCTCCATGGAGTCGTCCCAAACCCTCCTGGACCTGTCCCTGTGTCACCCTGCTCCAGGTGACCCTGCTGCTCTGGGATTCCGTGACTGAGAGGTCAGGGATTCTGAGTTTCCATGGGATTCTGTGCTTCCATGGGATTCTGTGACTAGGAAATCAAGGATTCTATGTTTCCATGGGATTCTATGACTGGGCGATTGGGGATTCTGAGATTCCATGGGATTCTGTGGTTCCATGGGATTCTGTGACCAGGAAATCAAGGATTCTGTGTTTCCATGGGATTCTATGACTCGGCGATTGGGGATTCTGAGATTCCTTGGGATTCTGTGACTGGGAGATGAAGAGTTCTGAGATTCTCTGGTTCCATGGGATTTCGTGACTAAGGGATTCTGGGATTCTGGGATTCTGAGACTCCATAGGATTCAGTGACTGCAAGATCAGGGATCCTGTGGTCCCATGGAATTCTCAGTTCTATGGGATTCTGTGGCTGGGAGATCTGGGATTCTGAGATTCTGTGACTTGGAGATCTGGGATTGCCTGGTTCCGTGGGATTTTGTGTTTCCATGGGATTTTATGACTGGGAGATTGGGGATTCTGGGATTCTCTGGTTCCGTGGGATTCCGTGATGGGGACATCAGGGATTCTGTGACTGGGAGATCAGGGATTCTCTGGTTCCATGGGATTTTGTGTTTCCATGGGATTCTGTGATTGGGAGATTGGGGATTCTGGGATTCTCTGGTTCCGTGGGATTCCGTGATTGGGACATCAGGGATTCTGTGACTGGGAGATCAGGGATTCTGTGTTTCCATGTGATTCTGTGACATCAGAGATTCTCTGGTTCCATGGTTCCATGATTCTGGGATTCCCTCTCTTGCCCATCCACCTCCCACCCAATTTTATGGCTGTTCCACCATCCTTTACACAGCCACCATAAATTTTCATTGCTGACGTTTCTCCTGGCCAGCCCCGAGATGCACCACACAGAATTTCTCTTTGAAAATTCCCATTTTTTCTCATCTTTTACTGTTTCATTTCCAGGCTCCAGAGCAGTGACAGGAAATCGGAAGCCGCTTGTGCAAACCTTACACCAGTGAGTAAGCTGTGAGTAAAATGCTGGGTCAGAGACCACGCAGCCGAGCTCCCCACGCATCCCCAGCTCTTCCCTGGGGCGGGATGGGAGCACTGGGAGCACTGGGATGGTGCAACCATGGATGCAACCACGACTTTGCAACATTTCTCATTTCCCCTCCTGCTCCCTGGTTTCTCATTTCCCGACCATGGAATTCTAGCAGCACTCCCAATGTGATCTCACTCATTTTCCACCTGGACTCCCTCCTGGAGCCAGGAGGTTTTGTTGGGCAGAGATTTGGGAGGCCAAGGGGTGGCTCGGGTTTGCTATGGCCGAAACAGTTCCTGGAGTTTCTATCCAGAGGCGCCAGCTGAGGCCAGAGCTGTGTTTGCTGCTCAGCCTGTTCACCAACAAGGAGACAGGCCTGGTTTAACAAGCACCAACAGGCTCGGGATGAGTCCTGGCTTATCAGAGTCAGGAATGAATCCTGGTTTATCAGAGCTGGAGATGAGTCCTGGTTTATCAGAGCTGGGCATGAGCCCAGTATTATTAAAGTCGGGAATAAGCCCAGTGTTGTCAAAGTTCAGGATGAGCCCTGGCTTATCAGAGCTGGGGATGAGCCCAGTATTATCAGGCTTTGGGACTGAGCCCAGTTTTATCAGAGTTGGGAATGAGTCCTGTGTTTTTAGGCTTTGGGAATGAGCCCAATATTATCAGTCAGGATGAGCCCAGTGTCATCAGGCTTTGGGAATGAGCCCAGTATTATCAGAGTCGGGATGAGCTCAGTGTTATCAGAGCATCTCGGAGGATGACTCGTCCTGTTGCACAAGGAGAGGGGAGGAACCCTCGCTGTGCTGAGGATAAAACCCAGCCTTGGACTCCTCCCAGGCTTGGGCTGGATCTGAGCTCTGGGGAGGACAGATCAGCTCCAGCTCCTCCTGTCCAAACCCACCCTGCCCACTGTGGGTCTGTTAAATATTGATACCAAATATTTATACCTTAGCCTATTAAATATTGAACAGTTCAAACTCGGGGAGTGCCATTCGACAGGAGCTGCAAGAACCAGGGAATGAGAAGTGGGATTTTCAAGTGTTTTCTGTTTTCTTTGTTTTGGGAGGGACTGAAATTCTGAGGTGGTTTTTGGTCAGTTGGATTAAACACAAATATTTGAAAGTTCTGGGCTTGGTTTTCTGGAATCCTCTGGGAATTTGTTGGAGCTCTGAGAGTTTTTTTTGCTTCCTTGGTGAAGGAAGGAAACCCACAGAAATATCAATAATGAAGTGGTAGATTTTAGAAATAGAAATAAAAGCAAATAAATTATAGCGCTGCCTAATTATAGAAAGGAATTTAATAGGGCTGGTAACAAAATCTTGCGTAATTGTCCCCATATGATAATTTTACAGCACTTCATGTGTGAAGGATCCTGTAGCATCAAACACAGGTTTAGAGCTCAGAGGATTTGGGTCTTTGGTTTTCTGGATTTTTGTTGAGTTGAAAGGGTCAAAGTCCCCCAGGTGGATGAAGGTAGAATGGTAAAAAAACAACAAAAACAAACAAAAAAAGCAACTAAGTGTTTTTACATCTCACTTTTAAATGGGCACAGATCTACGGGTAGTTTTTTTCCCCCCTTCCTAACGAGTATTTGGATGAGTCAAACAAACCCAGAGAAGAGTCCTGGAAGATTAAATGTTGGGCAGACCCCAGCTCCCAACCAGCACCGGAACCAGTGCCTAATTTAGGGCCTGATCCTATCCAAAAACGCCACAAGCAGGTTGAGGGGAGGATCTCGCTGCAGTTGCCTCATGCACGAGGTTTTACATGCCCAGGTTGCGCCATCCCTGGCGATCTCTGGGCCAGGTAAACAACCTTTCACTGGCCTGGCCACGCTGTAAACAACAATCCTTCGGAAACCCCCCGGGAGATTGGCAGATCTCCTTATCCCAAAATTCTGGAATAGCTGTGAGCTCTGGAGAGCACCTGGAGCAGGGAGGGGCATAGGGGCACCTCCAGGTGGGTTTGGGATGACTCTGGGAGGCTCAAGTCCTTCCCTGGGCTGCTGTTCCAGCTGGCACCTCCATGGAAAGGAGTTGTCCCTTGGGCTCAGGTGGAATTTGGGGTTTGGTTTATGGCCATCTTCCTTGTCCTGTCACTGGGAAGAGTCTGGCACCACCCTGTTGCCACCTGAGCTTCTCTCACTGCTGAAAATGCTGTATTTTAATGATGTTAATATAAACATTACATTTAAATCAGGTGTAAAACACCGATGACAATTCCTTGGGGAGATTCCTTGGGGACTCACTTGCGTCTGGAGTGAAGGAGCCAGAAATGAAAGAAACCATCCCAACATTGAAACTACCCACAGACCGTGAGGTTTTATTTTCCAACCTGTTATCCAAAGGAGGTGGAGAAAAGAATCTTTCCCATTTTCCCTTTTCCCAGCAGTTCTCGGGGCACTGCTGTCAGCACAGCCCCACCTGAGGAGCGCGGATGACACGCTCAGGGGGAAAGTTCCACTTTTGGGGAAAAGCGGGTCAAAAAAGGATCATTTTTGGGATGCAGGGAGAGAGGCTGCTGGGCCAAGTCACTTCTTCTGGATGGGAGGCCACTGGGTGCTCTGCTTGCACTGCTGGGTCTTGATGGCGGTGGGGACAACCACGGGGCATTTCTGCTGCACCACCTGGGCGCACTCCCCGCCCGCAGGGATGAGCTCTGGGGTCGGGAATGTCGCCACTCCGTATCCCCCTGCGCCCTCAGTGACCCCTCCCGCGGTTAGGGTGTCACTCAGGGGGGCACTGTACCCATACCCTGCCCCCAAATCCCCTCCGTGCTGGATGAATCCCCCTCCTCCCACATCCTCACCGTACCCCGCTGCCACCGCGGCGCCATAAACCGGCACCGTCTCCACCGCCACCTCCCAGCCCGACGTGAGCCCACAACGCCCGCTGGTGGCCACGGGGCCGTCACACGAGGAGCCCACTGGGATGCTGTAGGGGACTGGGGCTGGCAGGGGTGGCCAGCAGGAGGGTCTCCGGCTGTAGCTGACCGAGCCCTCCCCGCCGCAGGTGAAGGAGGCGCGGCCGTCGGAGAAGGAGCCGCTGCAGAACCGGCGGTGGCCCAGGGAGATCTCCCGGCTGTAGCCGCGGTTCCGCCGGGAGCATTTCCGCCGGAGACAGTGGTAGAGCTGCAAGGGGGGAAAGGAAAACACCCACAGTTTGCTTCGTTTTCGCTTCGTGCTTGCGCTCTGGACGTGGGATACCGATGAAAGCCAGGGAAAGATGCAGCTTGAGTTTTCTCAAGTTGCTCGAAGGAAAACAGAAGAGAAGGAATTAATAACAGAGATTTGCACCTGCTGGGTGCGTGAGAGACGTGATATTTTGGTAAAAGCATGTTTGCCAGGGCTGTTACTTTCCTCAGACCAATCACTTTGCCTCAATCCTTGGTTCTACAATCTAGTCTATAAAAGTGTGGTTGCTTCTTTAATAAAGGGATTTCTTCTGCCTCTGAAGGAAGCTGTGCGTTGCTATATTTTTTTGCTGCTTCCTAGCCTAATAGAGACAGGTGGTGTGGCCAGGAAAGCTTGGGGCAATTTCCAGGCTTTGAAACCAAGCTGAGCTGTTAGAGAATAATGGAATTGTGGTTTGGGTTGGAAAAAAGCTGAAAGCTCATCCAACCTGGCATGGGCAGAGCCACCTTCTGCTAGGCCAGGTTGCTCCAAGCCCCTATTCTCCAAATCCAAGGTTATCTGGGCTCTTCCTGGGATATCTTTCGTCTTTCTACCTCTATTTCCAGAGAATCCAAAAGCTTAAATACATTCTGAATCCAAAATTTGAAATAAAAAATCCGAACTGTATTATTTTCCCCTCTTACTACTGCCACGGTTTCCCCCAATCATTTTCATGTCCACAGTCACAGAGCTGCAAAAACCACCGAGGATATTATGCAAAAATATTCCCATTTCTGTTTCTCAGCTGTTGCAAGAGTGATGGATCAAAGTTTCCACCCCTGGCTCTGTTGTTGCAGTCCCAAAATCCTTTGATAGAAGGTGATTGGCCCAGACACAGAGGTTCGTGGCCATTCTGAGGTCCAGCTCAGAGTTATTAATTAATATAAAAACATGCATTATTAATTACTATTAAAAACCCTACAAAGATTGTGCAATCTGGTCCCACCACCAAAGACCCATCCAGGTTTTTACCCTGCTCATCCTGATTCCACCTTTCTCCCCAGGGATTGGATCCAGACGGGATCCAAGGGATCCAAGCCCACCCAGATCCCAAGGGCTTGGCTCAGGCAGAGGCCTCATGCTGCCAGCACCAGTCAAGTTGATAAATGATAAAATCCCATTAAAAAACCCCAGACTTACCCTCTTCAGCCATCGGAAACACATTTAGGAGGTAAAAGTCGATGTAATGAGGAGCTTTAAGAGCCTCGGGAACATTTATATGGCGTTTAACGAGTATGGGAAGTGAGACACCCTCGGGAATGAGAAGGATTTATTTACCAAACTGCGATTTCAGTGTTTGCTTTGGCTCCCGATCCATATCTCCCTTCACACCGCTCATTTCGCTGCTCTAATTGTTACTTCTGCTTAATGAGCTGATTCCTGTGCCCCTGCCCTGGGCTACGCAGGAACCGTCCGTCCCCCAGCCCCGGGACAGGTGGGTGGGGGTGTGGGAGGAGGAGAATGTGCAGCGATGCCAGGGACAGAGGGGCACGGGGCAAGAAATGTCACAGAGCTCTGGTGACAAGCACGTCCCTCCCGCAGCTCCCTGGTGGCTCCAGGGCAAGTTTTGTGGTTTCTTGTTCTATTTATTTATTTATTTATTTGTTTATTTTTAAAAATTTTTATTTTTATTTTTATTTTTCGTTTTATTTCTTTTTCTTTTTCTTTTTCTTTTTCTTTTTCTTTTTCTTTTTCTTTTTCTTTTTCTTTTTCTTTTTCTTTTTCTTTTTCTTTTTCTTTTTCTTCTTTTTCTTTCTTTTTTTATCTTCCTTTCTTTTTCTTTTTCTTTTTCTTTTTCTTTTTCTTTTTCTTTTTCTTTTTCTTTTTCTTTTTTTTTCTTTTTCTTTTTCTTTTTCTTTTTCTTTTTCTTTTTTTTCTTTTTCTTTTCCTTTCTTTTTTTTATCTTCCTTTTTTTTTCTTTTTCTTTTTCTTTTTCTTTTTCTTTTTCTTTTTCTTTTTCTTTTTCTTTTTCTTTTTCTTTTTCTTTTTCTTTTTCTTTTTCTTTCTTTTTTTATCTTCCTTTCTTTTTCTTTTTCTTTTTCTTTTTCTTTTTCTTTTTCTTTTTCTTTTTCTTTTTCTTTTTCTTTTTCTTTTTCTTTTTCTTTTTCTTTTTCTTTCTTTTTTTATCTTCCTTTCTTTTTCTTTTTCTTTTTCTTTTCTTTTTCTTTTTCTTTTTCTTTTTCTTTTTCTTTTTCTTTTTCTTTTTCTTTTTCTTTTTCTTTTTTCTTTTTTTTTCCTTTTTCTTTTTCTTTTTCTTTTTCTTTTTTCTTTTTTTTTCCTTTTTCTTTTTTTTTTATCTTCCTTTTTTTTTCTTTTTCTTTTTCTTTTTCTTTTTTTCTTTTCCTTTTCTTTTTCTTTTTCTTTTTCTTTTTCTCTTACTTTTCTTTTTCTTTTTCTATTAATTTTCTTTTTCTTTTTCTTTTTCTTTTTTTTTTCTTTTTCTTTTTCTTTTCCTTTTCCTTTTCCTTTTCCTTTTCCTTTTCCTTTTTATTTTTTCTTTTTCCTTCGTTTTGTTTAGTTTATTTTTTGCATATGACCCAGAAGGTTTGTCAAAAATGATTGATGTCCTAAGTGGGAATTTTGCAAGGGTGCTTTAAGACAGAACTTGCGGAGGTGTGAATGTCCCGATGCTTAAACCCAGCTTGGCTGGATTAGGCATTAATGAAGGACTGTGCCTCCAAATCCTTCCCTTCCTTCCCTCTCACCTCCTTCCTCTGGTTTGGAAGGAGCACCAGGGAAACTGGAGGGGGTTGCAGATCCCAGAGCGGATCCAACCTGAGCAGAGCAGCTCCTGGAGGCTGGACCAGCTCCGGGAATTTCGCTGTGGGGACAGAAAAGCCCCAGCTTTGGCCAAAACTCCATCCCCGGGCAGAAATCCGTGCCAGGGCAGGTGCAAAGCCGGGAAGGGAAGGATTTGAGGTAGGGAGGAAGATTCGGAACTACCTGAGGGATTTGCTGCTGGTTTCATTCCCTCCTGCCTGGCCCTGGGGCTGCGTTGGCTGGTTCGCAGGTGAGGCTTCCCTCTGGGAATTCCACGGAATTCCAGAATCCCTGAGGTTGGAAAAAAGCCCTCGCAGACCATCGAGTCCAGCCTGTCCCCGCTTTGTGCCACATCCTGAGTCGTTCCTCGGACACCTCCAGGAGTGGTCGCTCCAAACCTCCCTGGGCAGACCCCAAGCCAGACCCCCCTTTCCAGAATATAACAGCGGTCCAGGGGCTTTTTGGTGGTTTGTCATCAGTTTGCCCTCAGAGCCAGGATTAACAAAAACACGACTGAAGCAGTTTTTCTTGTGCTCGGGCTTGGATGTTTATTATATCTTATCAGAAAGTACACAGCGTACAACAGCACTTCCAGCTTCTTGCTAGAAGCAGGGGAAAATGGCCTCAAGTGCAGTTGCTACAAGTTATTTAAAGCTAAACAGTCCAATAGAGAATTAACACCTGTATTATTTATACTCTTGACCCAATAACTAGATTTTCATGACCCTCAGAGTGACACTGACTGTCCAGCCAGAAACTTCTGCCTAAAATCCATGGAAGAAGAAGGAAGAAGAAGAAGGATGAACGAAGAAAGTGACAATGCCCCAAAATTTCCATCTTGTCCCCTACCTATTACTATAGTATAAAAACCTCAAATTTAAAAACCCATCAGCCTGTGAAAGCACACACTTCTAATCTACTACACACTCGTGATTTTTACTTCATGACTCATATTTAGAAGCTGTCTCCAAGGCCTCAGGTCAAAAGCAGTGTTCTGCAGATAGTCTGTGCCTGAACGCACAGAAAGCTTAAAATCTCCTGGTTTCTGGGATCCAACACCAGGAGGAAATTCCTCCTGATGCCCACCCTGAGCCTCCCCTGGGGCTGTTCCCTTGGGTTTGCTGCAGGAAGGGGGAGGATGGCAAGGCCGTGGGTGTTGTCATGGTTTTACTGCCCACCTGGTGCATCACCAGCTGCTCTTGGGTCATCCTCAACCCCTGCAGGGCCTGGTCACGTCTCCTATCAGGTCCATAGAGGTGGTCATTGGGTCAGAGGACGCAGACGCACCAAAGGGTGTTGGTGTCGTGATTCCTTCAAATTTTGGGATCTTCTGTTCCTCCCTCGCAGAGCCCAGGTGGGAAATGAAGGTGCAAAACCTCTGGCACAATAAACCAGGTGGGTTTGGAGTGAAACATCTCAACAGAGACATTTCTACATCTTGAGACCGTGAAGTGCAGGTTGATAGTGGAACAGATGAACGAACTCCCAAAAGAAAGGCAGGTTTGAGCAATTATAACATTTATTGGACTTAAAAAGTGCCTTTGGGAAAGCAACATGATCAAAGGCACCTCAATGCCAGAAGCAGGGAGCTCTCACACAAGGATGGAGGGTCCAGGGGACAGGAGGAGACAGCTGGGAAGGACCAGGCAGCAAACCAGGGCTGGAGGCAAAGAGACTCAGCACTGGAGTTGCCCAGGGCTGTTACTTCTGCTGGCCGGGCCAGCAGGAGCTCTGCTTGCTCTGGTGGGACACCATGGGGACAACAATGGGACATTTCTGCTGGGAGGAGCCTCCGCCGCCACCTCCAGAGCTGATGATGATGGTCTGGCCTGAGGAGCCGCTGCTGTATCCTCCTCCCATGCCATAGCTGGATCCTCCTCCCATGCCATAGCTGGATCCTCCACTGCAGCATCCTGAGGATCCTCCACTGCTTCCTCCAATGATGCTCTTTGATCCTGAATATCCACTGTATCCTCCTCCCATCCCATAGCTGGAGGAGCCCCCACTGCAGCATCCAGAGGAGCCCCCACTGCTTCCCCCTCCAATGATGACCTTTGTCCCTGAGGAGCCACCACCATACCCTCCTCCCATCCCATATCCTGAAGATCCTCCACTGCAGCATCCGGAGGATCCTCCACCACCTCCACCTACAACGATGCTCTTTGATCCCGAAGATCCACCATATCCTCCACCCATCCCATAGCTGGATCCGCCACTGCAGCATCCAGAGGAGTCTCCACCACCACCTCCACTTACAATGATGCTCTTTGATCCCGAAGATCCACCGTATCCTCCTCCCATCCCATATCCTCCACTGCAGCATCCAGAGGAGCCTCCACTGCTTCCTCCAATGATTCCCTTTGATCCCGAAGATCCACCACCGTATCCTCCTCCCATCCCATATCCTCCACTGCAGCATCCAGAGGAGCCTCCACTGCTTCCCCCAATGATTCCCTTTGATCCTGAAGATCCACCGTATCCTCCTCCCATCCCATAGCTGGATCCTCCACTACAGCATCCGGAGGAGCCTCCACTGCTTCCTCCAATGATTCCCTTTGATCCTGAAGATCCACCGTATCCTCCACCCATCCCATAGCTGGATCCGCCACTGCAGCATCCAGAGGAGCCTCCACTGCTTCCCCCAATGATTCCCTTTGATCCCGAAGATCCACCATAACCTCCACCCATCCCATATCCTCCACTGCAGCATCCAGAGGAGCCTCCACTGCTTCCTCCAATGATTCCCTTTGATCCTGAAGATCCACCGTATCCTCCTCCCATCCCATAGCTGGATCCTCCACTGCAGCATCCAGAGGAGCCTCCACTGCTTCCTCCAATGATTCCCTTTGATCCTGAAGATCCACCGTATCCTCCTCCCATCCCATAGCTGGATCCTCCACTGCAGCATCCAGAGGAGCCTCCACTGCTTCCTCCAATGATTCCCTTTGATCCTGAAGATCCACCGTATCCTCCTCCCATCCCATAGCTGGATCCTCCACTGCAGCATCCGGAGGAGCCTCCACCACCTCCACCTACAACGATGACCTTGGATCCCGAAGAGCCACCACCGTATCCTCCTCCCATCCCGTATCCCGAGGAGCTCCCACTGCAGCAGGATCCTCCTCCTCCACCAGAGCTGATGATGACTTTTCCGGAGCCCCCTCCGCCCCCGCAGCAGGAGGAGCCCTGGGACTGGTAACCGGAGGAGCCGCTCCCGTGGCAACCGGAGCTCTGGCTGTGGCAACCACTGGACTGGGAGGACATGCCATGGCAGCCCCCGGAGCTTTGTCTGGAGCACATCTTGGAGCTGTGAGCCTGCAAGGAACGGAGCTGTCAGAAAGGAGACGCAGCAGAGCCTTCCCAGCAGAGGAAAAAGGAAGAAATCCCAGGAATTGTCCCAAATTCTGCAGCTTTAAACCCCCTCCCTGCTGTGAGACTGTCATGACATCCCGGGGAGCTCCCCACAGGTCACAGCAGGTCCAGGAAACCTCTGCGTACAGGAAGGCTGGGAACAATTCCCAAGCTTTGCATACATGTTCTGACACGCCTAAAAAAATTCTGTGGATCCTTCTGGATGTCTCACACTGACTCAGCAGCTGAAAGTTCAGCTCGCAGATTTCCAGCTGCAGCTCCCCTGTCTGAGGAAGGGAGTTCTGTTGGCACCTCCAGTTGATTTTTGGTGGAGCCACCACAGTTTGAAGAACACCCAAAAACGAACTGCTGGAGGGGATCTCCCTGCGAGGAGGTTCCAGAAGTTTCCGTATCCACGGGCTTACCTTTGGTGCCGGTGGGAACCTGGCGATGCTCGGCGTTGGTTGAGTGAGGAGCTCTGGGACAGCCGAGCTTTTATACGGGATGGATCGCGCTCCCGAGGGAAGTGAGACACCCTAAGGAATGCTGAGAGATTGATTTACAGAGCCCAGCTCCAGCTGCCTCCTTCCTTGACTCACTTGCAGCAGAGCTGATGCGAAGGAGGCGCATCAGCCCCGTTCTGTGCCCCAGTCCCGAATTCCACTTAATGATTCCCTTCCGGGAACCTCGCTCCCAAATTTTTGGGACAAACGTCATCTCAGGGTCTGTTTTGGGGTAATAGGGGGAGCCCCATGTGTTTCTACTGGGCTGGAGATTTTTGGGTGCTCAGGACAGAGTGGGGGTTGAGCAGTGTACCCATACCCAACCCCTGCTCCCAAATCCCCTCTAGCTGGAGAGGGACTTTTCCTCAGGAACTGCAAGACACAGGGAATGGGGTCAGGATGAAATTCGGTTGGATGTAGGAAAGATTGAATGATGTGCATCTACTCCAGCACCGAAGGCTGGAGAACATTTCCCAGCAGAATGTTTAGGATGTTTTATTCATTTTTGGGGAGCAAACTGACAAAGGAGAGATGGAACCTCACAAAGCAGATGAGCAGATGCCAAGAGATGGGGACTGGGGTGAGTTGGGGCCAGAACATGATGGAAGGACAAGGATAATAAAGGATGTGCTTGAGCAGAGTCACAGAGAATTCTGGAGAATTCTGGAGAATTTCTTCAAGGACTGACAAGATGGGGAGCAGGAGCATGTCCATCCTGCCAGGAAAGGCCAGAGGTTGAACCCCGATGGAGTTCCCTGCTCTGGATCTGCCCAGGTCTGTGCCAGAGGACGCTGTGAGGGTGACAGTGACAAAGGGGACATTTCCCTTCCATCTTTTGTGACCCCAAGGTGGCTGTTGGATTTCCACTGAGGTCTGTGCTCAGCTCCAGCTTCCAGGTACCTCAGTCTCCAGGCTGGAGTGGGAAAAGCCTTGAAATCCTTCTGTTTTCAGAGTTGCACTTGAAGGCCATCAAGACCTGGAACTCTAGGACGTTCAACACCCCGTTTACCCCAACAGGACCCATTTCCCAGGGTCTTCACTGGCCACGCCACCCTCACCTGAGCAGGGGAGTCACCTGGATGTGTTCCCTGCCGCGGGATGAATTTGTCAGCACGACTGTCCCAACACCAGCTCTGTGTCACGCGTGTTTGGAGCCTGACAGCAGCATCCGCCCTGCCAGGACACTGAGTAGAGGAAGGACTAATGGGGTTTTGGCTGTGGGGGACGTGTGACAGCAGCAGCAGGTCCCAGCTGTCACTGTGAACGTGACTTTGACGCCCTTGGGATGGGGACAGGGCCACCAGCACCGGGGACACACGTGCAGGGGCTTTGGAGTCCCTGCCGTGGCCTTATCTGTGTTCTCATCTCCAGATCTGAGGTGTCACCGCTCTTCTGGCTCCCAGCTCTGATGTGTGGGTGTTGTACTCCAGAGGATCTCAACACCTTGATCCCTTCCGTGCCTCCAACCTGCAGGGACTTGCCCAGAGGGACACTCAGGGATTAGCAGCTCCTTGGCACAGAGGGACACTCAGGGATTAGCAGCTCCTTGGCAAAGAGGGACACCCAGGATTAGGAGCTCCTTGGCAAAGAGGGACACTCAGGGATTAGCAGCTCGTCCTGACCTGGGGATGAGGAAAGGCCGTGGAGGTTTTTGGAGGGTGCTGAGAGGAGCTCCTGCAAACCACAGAGAGTTTTGGAGCCCCTGGACCTGTAGCAGGTGGATTTGTTTGCCAGAGGTGTAGGAAAAGCGTGGCTGGAAGTGCAGCTGCCAGAAGGCCTGGCACTACCACAACCTCTCCCAGGTCAGGAAGAAATTTGGATGCCTGTGTTGGCTAAAGGGAAGTGGGGATGTAAAATGCTTTGGGGAAACGTTTGCAGATTTGTGATGCTCTGCTGGGCCCTTTTCCCTGCAGTCCTGAAACCCTTGGGAACCCTCTTCGTGTCCTCACTGCAAGCACCTCAGTGGGTGGTTGGTATGAAACAGAACAAATCCTCAGGCCAGATCCCACAGCACACTGGATCCCTTTTCCCACCTGATTCCCTCATAGATGCTGAGAATGTGGGCCTTGATCCTGGAGAAGAACTCTCCAGTTTTCCCCAAAAATCTGTCAGTCGTGATCCCTCTAACGTGTCATGGCTGACCATCCCTTTAATTCCTAATTTTGTTTCCTCCCTTCCGGGTGTGTTTGTGAGATGAACAAAAACCCTCTGGGCCTAGAGTTAAAGCTCACTGGAGTCAAGACTAGTCCCACCTGTTCCAAAGAGGATTTTGGGAGTCATTTTTGAGAGGATTTTCTCTCTGTGAGAGGAAAGACAACTGTCTCTGGGCTTCATCCAAAGGAGAGTGGGCAGGGTGATGAGGGAGGGTTTTTTTCCCCTCTATTCTGCTCTGGTGAGATCCCACCAGGAATCCTGTGTCCAGTTCTGGTGTCCCCAACATAAAAGCAATGTGGAATTGTTGGAGCAAGTTCAGAGGGGGCCAGGAAGTTGATAAAAGACCTGGAGCCCTTCCCTTATGGATCCAGGTTGGGAATGTTGGGAATGTTGAGCCTGTGGAGACCCCAGAGCCCCTCCCAGAATCTGCAGGAGCTCCAAGGAAGCTGGAGAGGGACTTTTCCTCAGGAACTGCAGGGAGAGGACACAGGGAATGGGGTCAGGGGCAAAATTCCTTTGGATGTAGGAAAGATCTGTTTCTGAGCACCTGCTCCAGCGCTGGAGGCTGGAGAACATTTCCCAGCAGAACGTTTTGGATGTTTTTATTCATTTTTGGGCCAGCAAACTGACAAAGGAGAGAAGCAACCTCACAAACCAGTTCTGTGCACAGAAATCTTTATTTCCCGTCACATTTATGGCACAGAGGAGCCACCTGGGAGTTCACAGCACAGGGATGCAGCACCAAGGGGACACGAGGGATGGGGATGTGCTGGGAGCAAACCTGGAGTGCAGGGATTCAGCTGTTCCCTGCCCAGGGTTGTTACTTCTGCTGGCCAGGCCAGTGGGAGCTCTGCTTGGTCTGGTGGGACACCACGGGGACAACAACGGGACATTTCTGCTGGGAGGAGCCTCCGCCGCCACCTCCAGAGCTGATGATGATGGTCTGGCCCGAGGAGCCGCCGCCGGAACCGCCACCGCAGCATCCTCCTCCGCCACCGCCGCCCCCTCCCATGATGATCTTCCCCCCGGAGGAGCCGCCACCGGAGCCGCCACCGCAGCAGCCTCCTCCTCCTCCTCCTCCTCCTCCGCCGCCAGAGCTGATGATGATCTTCTGGGCTGATCCTCCACTGCCACCGCTGGATCCGCCACCGCAGCATCCACCTCCTCCTCCTCCTCCTCCACCTCCCATCATGCTCTTTGAGGACCCACCGCCGGATCCTCCACCGCAGCATCCACCAGATCCTCCACCACCTCCACCGCCTCCCATGATGACCTTCATCCCACCAGAACCACCGCCGGATCCGCCACCGCAGCATCCACCGGATCCGCCACCACCTCCCATCATACTCTTTGAAGATCCACCGCCAGATCCTCCCATCATGCTCTTTGAGGAGCCACCACCGGACCCTCCACCACAACATCCACCTCCTCCTCCTCCTCCTCCACCTCCCATCATGCTCTTTGAGGATCCACCGCCAGATCCTCCACCGCAGCATCCGCCTCCACCTCCTCCACCTCCACCACCTCCCATGATGACCTTCATCCCACCGGATCCACCGCCAGATCCTCCACCACAACATCCACCTCCTCCTCCTCCACCTCCCATCATGCTTTTTGAGGATCCACCGCTGGATCCTCCACCGCAACATCCACCTCCTCCTCCTCCACCTCCTCCCATCATGCTTTTTGAGGATCCACCGCCAGATCCACCACCGCAGCACCCGGAGGAGCCTCCTCCTCCTCCTCCTCCTCCTCCGCCGCCAGAGCTGATAATGATCTTCTGGGCTGATCCTCCAGAGGATCCTCCGCCGCAGCAGGATCCGCCTCCTCCCCCAGAGGAGCTCTGGGACTGGGAGCTGCCCTGGCAGCAGCAGCAGCAGCCGCAGCCGTGGCACGCGCTTTGTCTAGAGCACATCTCGGAGCAGTGACCCTGCAAGGAAAAGCTTTTACTCCAAGGCAGCCACCAATTCTCAGCAGAATTTCCCAAGGCCCCTGACCCCAGTCCAGCCCAACACCACTTTTTGTGGCCAGGATCATATTTTAAAGAGTTTTATCCCAAAGTTGTCCCATCCCCTTATCCCAAAGCCATTCCATCTCCATCTCAACACTGATGAGACAACCTTTAGTAATGCTGATCCTGTTTCTGTTTGGTCTGGCAGGACCAAGCCACCCACAAGAGATTTCAATTCACCCCAGCAACTTCCATGCCCGTCTACTGCCACACACCCAATGTTTTTTCCCAAAAATTTTGCATTTTGGAAGCAGAAAAGGAAGAGAAGAATCCCTTGGGCAGAGCTGGACTTACCCTCCTGGGCTCTGACCACGGACACCTGAGGGCAAACCTGAGCGAATGAAGCACCCTGAGATCCACTGGCCTTTATACCGTTTTTCCTGAGTGGGAAGTGAGGCATCCAGAGGAATGGTGATTGGTTTATTTACCAAACAAACCTCTCCTCCTTCGTCCCACTTCTCCTGACTCACTGCATGTGGACGATGCCTCTGCCGTGCATCACTTCCTCGGCCGTCCTGCATCCACGGCAGGTCCCACACGTGAGTGTGGATCCCGCGGATGAAACTCCCAGGTGGGATTCTGGGGCTCCTGTTGGATTCTGGAGCTGGACACCCTCCAAACCAGCCAGGAGATGCCACTGGTGACTGACTCCAGTAGGGGCTGGGGAGCCTCATTTTATTGAGATGTACACTCACTTTATCGATGTAACACTTTATTGAGGTGTGCACTCATTTTATTGATGGAACACTAATTTTATTGAGTGTTACAAATGGGAGGCACTGGGGGTCTGTGCAGGGCTGGGAGCTGGATTTGAGGGTCCCTCCCACCTCAGGATATTCTGTGATTCCACCCTCCTGTGACTGTGGAGATTCCCAGGGGAACAGGGCTGGGTTTGGTGTTCCTGGGGCACCAAAGGGATTCCCCCTTGGCTGTGGGAAATTTCTCACCACAGCAGTGAAATGTTGATCAGGATTTAGTTTTGTTTGATTCCACCAGAGGTCAGGCCGACTCCACCATATCAAGGGATGGAGCTGGAGGGGTACCAGACCCAACATCCCTCCCATGCAGCAGCATCTCCATGGGCATGGACCAAAACGATAAATTCCTGCCCATTTTGGGGCATTTCTGAAGAAGCAACAAAATTTGGGGCTGTGCCATTCTCCTGCCGTCACCCTGAGAATTTCTGTCATTTGGATCCTGCTTTTCTTGCTCCTGGGCCATTTCTGGGTGCAGGGATTTCTGACAGCACCGTTCCCACCCCACTGAAGTGAAACCCTAAATTTGGCTTTACTCTGTTCCAGCAGTGCCAGTGCTTGTGCACTTCCCAGCCACTGGAATTTCAGCACCCTCGATGACTTCCCATAATAAAATCCCAGGAACCTCAGCTGTTCCAGTGGTACCTCGGGCTGGAGGGGCTCATCTGGATGTGTTTTGAGGTGTTTGTCTCACTGAGATCCCCAACGGGGAGGGGGCAGAGGGTGGAGGGACAGGAGAAGCCGTCACAGCCCTGGGTCACTCCTGTTTCTCCTGAGACAATTCCCGTTGTCTGTCACCGGCCTCCTGTAGAACAGTTTTGTGGTTTAATTCCCTTTCCCTGCTAATTGCCAGAGTAGACCACATCAAAGTGCGAAACTCCCGCTGGTGACTCATACCCAGAGCTGTGTTTGAGCCCTGTGGGAATGAGGAAATCCCCCAGTGTTCCTTGGAAGAGCCTTGCTGAAATCCTGGCCTTGCCTCTGGTTCCACTGGGGGTTCAGGGCAGGCAAAATCTTGTGGATCTCCTGAATTTCTCCTCCACTGGTGAGAGCACCAGGGGCTTCTGCACCTGCTCACAAAAGGCTTGAGCTTCTCTCACCCCTGTAATTTCACCTTGAAATCCTGCACTGCAGAATTTTGTCATCTCTGTCTGAACCCACTCAGAACTTTTCTGGGCATTACCAGAATTTTGGTGAGGTAAAGGGGCCCCAGTGATCAACCTTGTGATGCCTTCTCCGACAGGCAAAAGTCAGGATCATCATCATCATCGAGAGACATTAAAAAATGATGTGAGAATATTTAGTGAATCCAAAATCTCTTCTACCAGTGGGGCTTCAGTGCAGTTTTGCTCTGTTTCAATAAAGCAGCTCTGGAATCAAACCAGGGGTGGAAATAAAGCAACTGGGGCCAAAAAATCCAAACATTGACACACAGAAAACTGTAGAACTCCAGTTTTATTGTTTCATGCAAGCACTTGAAAATGGTGACAGGAACAGGAATAACCCTGCCTGGAATTATGGATACACAACACCAGAAGTTCCAGTCCCCAGGGGAAGGGAGAAAAGAATAGCTCAAATAGTCTTAAATTTCTTAGAGGAAGAAATGTGAGGCGTCTTCATGTCTCGGGCTTCGTCGGTGGCTGAGTCCTTCCAGTGGGCACTGCTTGGTTGGCTCTGGCCAGCAGATGGGCTGGGTCTCCTCCTACGTTTCCTGCACAGTAGGTGGAGTTCGTTCCCCCCCCACCTCCAGCTGCGAAGCCGATGATGGGAGCATGGAAAGTGCCCCCTGAAACTCCTCCACCTCCTCCTCCCCTACCTATGCCACCACCAGAATTGATATTGTGGCCTGATACGCCTCCTCCCCCGCTGGAGGAGTTCTGGGGTTGGGAACTCCCCCGGTCCCGGCTGCGGGACCTTCTTCTGCGTCTGGAGCTCATCTTGGAGCAGTGACCCTGCAAGGAAAAGCTTTTTACTCCAGGGCAGCCACCAATTCTCAGGAGAATTTTCCAAGGCCTGTGATCCCAGTCTGGCTCAACAACACTTTGTAGCATCCAGGATCATATTTTAAAGACTTTTATCCCATAGTTGTCCCATGTCCTTATCCCAAAGCCATTCCATCTCCATCTCAACAGTGAGAGAGGTACAGTGATGAGATACGACCTTCGGTAACAGGGGCTGATCCTGTTTCTATTTGGTGTGGCGGGACCAAGGCACCCACAAGAGATTTCAATTCACTCAAGCAACATCCCTGCCCTTTCACCACCACCCGCCAGATGTTTTTTTTCCATAAAACTTCTGCATTTTGGAAGCAGGAAAGGAAGAATCCCTCCCTTGGGTAGAGCTGGACTTACCCCCCTGGATTCTGACCACGGACACCTCAGGGCCAAGCTGGGCAAATGAAGCACCCCAAGATCCATCAGCATTTATATCACTTTTGCTGAATGGGATGTGAGGCATCCAGAGGAATGGTGATTGGTTTATTCACAATCTCTCCTCTTTTGTCCCACTTCTCCTGACTCACTGCACGTGGACGATGCCTCTGCCGTGCATCACTTCCTCTGCTGCCCTGCATCCACGGCAGGTCCCACACGTGAGCTGAATTCCTGGGTGGGATTCTGGGGCTCCTGTTGGATTCTGGAGGTTGTCATCCTCCACTTCAGCTGGGAGATGCTGTTGGTGACTCGCACCAGCAGGGACTGGGGAGCCTCATTTTATTGAGTGTTAGCGACGGGAGGCACAGAGGGGTTGTTGGGGTGTCTCTGCAGGGTCAGGAGCTGGACTTGGAGAACTTTGGGGATCTCTTGCACCTCAGGATATTCTGTGATTCCACCCTCCTTTTACTGTGGAGATTCCCAGGGGAACAGGGCCGGGACTGGCGCTCCTGAGGCACCAAAGGTCACTTCTGTTTCTCCTGGGACAATTCCCGATGTCCGTCACCTGCCTCCTGTAGAACTGCTCCAAGATTTATTTCCCTTTTCCTGCTAATTGCCAGAGTAGACCACATCAACGTGGGAAACTTCATCTGGGGACTCCCACCCTGGGCTGTGTTTGAACCCTGTGGGAATGAGGAAAGCCCCAGTGTTCCTTGGAAGGGCCTTGCTGAAATCCTGGCCTTGCCTCTGATTCCACTGGGGGTTCAGAGCAGGAAAAATCTTGTGGATCCCCTGAATATCTCCTCCACTGGTGAGGGCACCAGGGGCTTCTGCACCTGCTCATGAAGGGCCCGAACTTCTCTCACCCCTGTATTTGCACATTGAAATCCTGCACAGCAGAATTTTGTCATCTACTCTGTCAACCCACTCAGAACTTTCTTGGGCATTACCAGAATTTTAATGAGCTAGAGAGACCCCAGTGATCAACCTTGTGATGCCTTCTCTGACAGGTAGAAGTTGGGATCATGAAGAGACATTAAAAAATTATGTGAGAATATTTAGTGAATCCAAAATCTCTTCTACCAGTGGGGCTTCAGTGCAGTTTTGCTCTAGGGCTTTAATGAAACAGCACTGGAATCAAATCAGGGATGGCAATAAAACAACAGGGGCTGGAAAATCCAACCACTTGCACACAGAAATCTGTAGAACTGCAATTTTATTGTCTCATGCAAACACTTGAAAATTGAGGGAGGAACAGGCACACAGAACAACCCTGGACTGAATTACAGATGCACAACACCAGAGGTTCCAGTAGGAACATTTGCAGGGGAAGGGAGAAGAGAACAACGCAAATAATCTTGAGTTTAATGGAGGAGAAAACGCGAGGCATCTGCATATCTTGGGCTTCCTTTGTGTCAGAGTTCTTCTGGCAGGCACTACTTCGAATTTTGTA
Source organism: Oenanthe melanoleuca (assembly GCF_029582105.1). Classification (NCBI taxonomy): domain Eukaryota; kingdom Metazoa; phylum Chordata; class Aves; order Passeriformes; family Muscicapidae; genus Oenanthe; species Oenanthe melanoleuca. The sequence continues at coordinate 3,067,066 of NC_079358.1, read as the reverse complement.
TGGCGGCCATCAAATGGGCTGGGTCTCCTCCTACATTTCCTGCACAGTAGGTGGAGTTCGTTCCCCCTCCACCTCCAGCTGCCAAGCCAATGATGGGACCGTTGAAATTGCCGCCTGAAACTCCTCCACCTCCTCCTCCTCCTCCTTCTTTTCCTCCTTCTCCTCCTTTACCTACACTGCCACCAGAATTAATATCCATGCTCAGGAGTGATCTGCCTCCTCCCCCGCCGGAGGAGCTCTGGGGCTGGGAACTCCCGTCGCCTGGGAAAAGGCACCGGAGTAGTCTGGAGCTCATCTTGGAGCAGTGACCCTGCAAGGAAAAGCTTTTTGCTCCAGGGCACCACCAACACTCAGCAGAATTTCCCAAGGCCTGTGACCCGAGTCCAGCCCAAGAATACTTTGTAATGTCCAGGATCATCTTTTAAAGACTTTTATCCCAAAGTTGCCCCATCCCCTTATCCCAAAGCCATTCCATCTCCGTCTCAACACTGATGAGATACGACCTTCAGTAAGGTTGATCCTGTTTCTGTTTGGTCTGGCGGGACCAAGACACATGCAAGAGATTTCAATTCACCCCAGCAACTTCCCTGCCCTTTCACTGCCACCCATCAGATGTTTTTTTTCCCCGAAACGACTGCAGTTTGGAAGCAGAAAAGGAAGAATCACTCCCTTGAGCAGAGTTGGACTTACCCTCCTGGGCTCTGACCACGGACACCTCAGGGTAAGGCTGAGCAAACGAAGCACCCCGAGATCCACCAGCCTTTATACCGTTTTTCCGGAGTGGGAGGCGAGGCATCCAGAAGAATGGTGATTGGTTTATTTACGAAACAAAACTTCCCTTTCATCCCACTTTTCCTGACTCGCTGCCATGTGGATGATGCCTCTGCCGTGAGTCATTGTTTGTCTGCCCCAGATCCACGGCAGTTCCCACACATGAGCTCGGCTCCCGCGGCTGAAACTCCCAGGTGGGATTCTGGGGCTCCTGTTGAATTCTGGAGGTTGCCATCCTCCAATACAGCTTGGAGATGCTGCTGGTGACTGACGCCAGCAAGGGCTGGGGAACCTCATTTTATTGAGATGTACACTCATTTTATTGAGTGTTACTGACTGGAGGCACAGAGGAGTTTGGTGGGGTGTCTATGCAGAGCCAGGAGTTGGGGGATCTTTGGGCGTCCCTTCCACATCACAATGCTCAGTGATTCCACCCTTGTGTGACTATGGAGATTTCCAGGGGAACAGAGATGGAAAAGTCTTGGAGAGATCCTGAATTTCACCTTCACTTGTGAGAGCCCCAGGAGCTCCTGCACCAGCTCACAAAGGGCCTGAGCTTCTCTCACCCCTATAATTGCACCTTGAAATCCTGCACAGCAGAATTTTGTCATCTTCTCTCTCTGAACCCACTCAGAACTTTCTTGGGCATTACCAGAATTTTGGTGCGGTAGAGAGACCCCAGTGATCAACCCTGTGATGTCTTCTCTGACAGGAAAAGGTGGGATCATGAAGAGACATTAAAAAATTATGTGAGAATACTTAGTGAATCCTAAATCTCTTCTACCAGTGGTGTTTCAGTGCAGTTTTGCTCTAGGGCTTTAATGAAACAGCACTGGAATCAAATCAGGGATGGCAATAAAGCAACAGGGGCTGGAAAATCCAACCACTCACACCGAGAGCTCTCTAGAACTGCAAGCTTCAATGTCTGGTGCTAGCACTTGATAATGGAGACAGGAACAGGCACACAGAACAACCCTGGCTAGAATTATGGATACACCACACCAGAGGTTCCGGTCAGAACATTTGCAGGGGAAGGGAGTAAAGGAAAACGCAAATAATCTTAAATTTAATAGAGGAGGAAATGTGAGGCATCTACATATTTAGGGCTCCTGCGCTCTCTGAGTCCTTCTGGTGGGCAGTGCTTGGTCTGCAGTGCCCAGCAGACGTGCTGGGTCTGCTGTAACATTGACATTTCCTCCAGAGGTGGTGGAGATCCCACCACCTCCACCCCCAATGCTGATAATGGGAGCATTGAACACATTGCCTGAAACTCCTCCACCTCCTCCTCCTCCTCCTCCACCAACTCCATTGCCCCCACAACTGATATACGTATTGTGGTCTGATCTGTCTCCTCCCTCGCCACAGGAGCTCTGGAGCTGGAAACTTCCCCGCCTGCGGGACCTTCTTTGTCTGGAGCTCATCTCAGAGCAGTGACCCTGCAATGAAAAGTTTTTTACTCCAGGGCAGCCACCAATTCTCAGGAGAATTTCCCAAGGCCTGTGATCCCAGTCCAGCCCAACAACACTTTGTAGTATCCAGGATCATCTCTCAAAGACTTTTATCCCAAAGTTGTCCCACCTCCTTATCCCAAAGCCATTCCATCTCCATCTCAACACTGATGAGATATGACCTTCAGGAACAGGGGCTGATTCTGCTTCTGTTTGTTCTGGTGGGACCAAGGCACTCACAAGAGATTTCAATTCACCCAAACAACATCCCTGCCCTTCCACCGCTACCCACCAGATTTTTTTTCCATAAAACTTTGCATTTTGGAAGTACAAAACGAAGAATCCCTTCCTTGGGCATAGCTGGACTTACCCTCCTGGGCTCTGACCACAGACACCTCAGGGCCAAGCTGAGCAAATGAATCACCCCAAGATCCACTGGCTTTTATATCGCTTTTGCTGAGAGGGAAGTGAGGCATCCAGAGGAATGGTGATTGGTTTATTTACCAAACAATCTCTCCTGTTTTGTCCCACTTCTCCTGACTCACTGCATGTGGACGATGCCTCTGCCGTGCATCACTTCCTCGGCCGTCCTGCATCCACGGCAGGTCCCACACGTGAGTGTGGATCCCGTGGATGAAACTCCCGGGTGGGATTCTGGGGCTCCTGTTGGATTCTGGAGCTGGACACCCTCCAAACCAGCCAGGAGATGCTGCTGGTTACTGACTCCAGCAGGGACTGGGGAGCCTCATTTTATTGAGATATATAGCAATATTATTGATATAATATTTTATGGAAGGAACACTAATTTTATTGAGTGTTACAAATGGGAGGCACTGGGGGTCTGTGCAGGGCCGGGAGCTGGATTTGAGGGTCCCTCCCACCTCAGGATATTCTGTGATTCCACCCTCCTGCGACTGTGGAGATTCCCAGGGGAACAGGGCTGGGTTTGGTGTTCCTGGGGCACCAAAGGGATTCCCCCTTGGCTGTGGGAAATTTCTCACCACAGCAGTGAAATGTTGATGAGGATTTAGTTTTCTTTGATTCTACCAGAGGTCAGGTCGATCTCTCCACACCAAGTGGTGGAGCTGGAGGGGTACCAGACCCAACATGCCCCCCATGCAGCAGCATCTCCATGGGCATGGACCAAAACGATAAATTCTTGCCCGTTTTGGGGCATTTCTGAAGAAGCAACCAGATGTGGGGCTGTGTTGTGCTCCTGCTGCCACCCTGAGAATTTCTGTCATTTGGATCCTGCTTTTCTTGCTCCTGGGCCATTTCTGGGTGCAGGGATTTCTGACAGCACCGTTCCCATCCCCTTTAAGGGGGACCCCAAAATTGGCTTTGCTCTGTTCCAGCAGTGCCAGTGCTTGTGCACTTCCCAGCCACTGGAGTTTCAACACCCTCGATGACTTCCCATAATAAAATCCCAGGAACCTCAGCTGTTCCAGTGGTACCTCGGGCTGGAGGGGCTCATCTGGATGTGTTTTGAGGTGTTTGTCTCACTGAGATCCCCAACGGGGAGAGGGCAGAGGGTGGAGGGACAAGAGAAGCCGTCAGAGCTCTGGGTCACTCCTTTTTCTCCTGAGACAATTCCCGTTGTCAGTCATCAGCCTTCCATAGAACTGTTCTGATGTTTATTTCATTTTCCCTGCTAATTGCCAAAGTGCGAAACTCCTGCTGGTGGCTCACACCCAGGGCTGTGTTTGAGCCCTGTAGGAATGAGGAAATTCCCTGGTGTTCCTTGGAAGAGCCTTGCTGAAATCCTGGCCTTGCCTCTGATTCCACTGGGGGTTCAGGGCAGGAAAAATCTTGTGGATCTCCTGAGTTTGTTGTCCACTGATGAGAGCACCAGAAGCTCCTGCACCAGCTCACGAAAGGCTTGAGCTTCTCTCACCCCTGTATTTGCACCTTGAAATCCTGCACAGCAGAATTTTGTCATCTTCTCTGTCTGAACCCACTCAGAACTTTTTTGGACATCACCAGAATTTTGGTGAGGTAAAGAGACCCCAGTGATCAACCTTGTGGTACCTTCTCTGCTGGAGAGATTTTAAAAAATTATGTGAGAATATTTAGTGAATCCTAAATGTCTTCTACCAGTGGGGCTTCAGTGCAGTTTTGCTCTAGGCCTTTATTCCAACGGCACTGGAATCAAACCAGGGGTAGAAATAAAGCAATTGGGGCTGAAAAATCCATTGTCACACAGAAATCTGTAGAACTCCAATTTTATTGTCTCATGCAAGCAGTTGGAAATGGGGGCCGGAACAGGGACAACCGTGGCTGGAATTATGGGAACACAACACCAGAGGTTCCAGTCCCCAGGGGAAGGGAGAAAAGAATAGCTCAAATAAACTTAAATTTCTTAGAGGAAGAAATGTGAGGCATCTTCATGTCTCGGGCTTCGTCGGTGGCTGAGTCCTTCCAGTGGGCACTGCTTGGTTGGCTCTGGCCAGCAGATGGGCTGGGTCTCCTCCTACGTTTCCTGCACAGTAGGTGGAGTTCGTTCCCCCCCCACCTCCAGCTGCGAAGCCGATGATGGGAGCATGGAAAGTGCCCCCTGAAACTCCTCCACCTCCTCCTCCTCCTCCTCCACTAGCTCCATTGCCACCAGAATGGATGTACGTATTGTGGCCTGATCTGTCTCCTCCCCCGCTGGAGGAGTTCTGGGGCTGGGAACTCCCCCGGCCCCGGCTGCGGTACCTTCTTCTGCGTCTGGAGCTCATCTCGGAGCAGTGACCCTGCAATGAAAAGCTTTTTACTCCAGGGCAGCCACCAATTCTCAGGAGAATTTCCCAAGGCCTGTGATCCCAGTCCAGCCCAACAACACTTTGTAGTATCCAGGATCATCTCTCAAAGACTTTTATCCCAAAGTTGTCCCATCTCCTTATGCCAAAGCCATTCCATCTCCATCTCAACACTGATGAGACTCAACCTTCAGGAACAGGGCCTGATCCTGCTTCTGTTTGTTCTGGCGGGACTAAGGCACCCACAAGAGATTTCAATTCATCTCACCAACTTCCTTGCCCTTCTACCACCACCCACCAGATGTTTTTTCCCTAAAATTTTGGTTTTGGAAGCAGGAAAGGAAGAATCCCTCCCTTGGGCAGAATTGGACTTACCCCCCTGGATTCTGACCACGGACACCTCAGGGCCAAGCTGGGCAAATGAAGCACCCCGAGATCTGTCAGCTTTTATACCGTTTTTGCTGAGTGGGATGTGAGGCATCCAGAGGAATGGTGATTGGTTTATTCACCAAACAATTTCTCCTGTTTTGTCCCATTTTTTCTGACTCACTTCCTCGGCCACCCCGCATCCACGGTAGGTCCCACACGTGAGCTTGGATCCCGTGGCTGAAACTCCTGGGTGTGATTCTGGGGCTCCAGGAAACTCAGCTGTTCCTGTGAAACCGGGGCTGGAGGGGCTCATCTGGATATGTTTTGAGGTGTTTGTCTCACTGAGGTCCCCAAGGGCGAGAGGGCAGAGGGTGGAGGGACAGGAGAAGCCGTCACAGCTCTGGGTCACTCCTTTTTCTCCTGAGACAATTCCCGGTGTCTGTCACCAGCCTTCCATAGAACTGTTCTGATGTTTATTTCATTTTCCCTGCTAATTGCCAAAGTGCGAAACTCCTGCTGGTGGCTCACACCCAGGGCTGTGTTTGAACCTTGTAGGAATGAGGAATTCCCCGTTGTTCTTTGGAAGAGCCTTGCTGAAATCCTGGCCTTGCCTCTGATTCCACTGGGGGTTCAGAGCAGGAAAAGTCTTGTGGATCCCCTGTATTTCTCCTCCACTTTTGAGAGCACCAGATGCTCCTGCACCAGCTCATGAAGGGCCCAAGCTTCTCTCACCCCTGTATTTGCACCTTGAAATCCTGCACAGCAGAATTTTGTCATCTTCTCTATCTGAACCCACTCAGAACTTTTTTGGGGATGTGTTGGTTCCACTTGGAAGGATGGGCGGCAGAGCCACCGGGGGGAACAGAGGGGCTGTCCCCTCTCTGGGAACTTCCCCTGTGGGATGTGGGGACCAGTCAGAGGGCTGATTTGCTGATTGGCATCCTGTCACATCTCGAGGTGTCTCCTTAGACCTGAGATCACCTCTGGAGGACATGCAGGTGGTTTGGAACCCAGCTCTTTCCAATGCCCATCAATGAGAGACTGCAGGAGGCTGTTCTTAGAGGTTTTCATGGTTGTTTGTTCTTCCTTATCTCAGGAATGCTTTGTCCAGTGAACAGCAGTCTGCTCACTAGACGTCCAGGGCAGAATCTGCCTGGTAGAGGCAGGACTGATCTTTTATAGTCTAAATTACGTACTAGGTATTTACAAATGACCCCCAATACAATACAATCTTGTCACATGCTCCAGCTCTGTTCTCATCCAATCTAAAAGTGCCAGCGTGTCACCCAGCATGGATGACACGGAGAAGAAGGAGGAAGAGGTATCCGCACCCCCAATTCTCCATGTTGGCCACATGTCCCTTATCACAAACATTCTAGAGATCTGCTAATTCTACATTCTAACAGTCTAATTTACACTCTATTTATTTTTGCGGCTTGCATTTCTTCTCTCAATGTGGGTAAATTGTTCCAAGGAGCTAAATCCAGCCCCTGAGACACCTGGGTCTCATTCGAGGGTCTTTGGGGACCCCGCCAGGGGGGTCTTAAACCTTCCAGGGAAGCCAGAGGAATACTCTGGACTCCCACAGCATCCCAGGTGGCCAATGAGAGAATTGTTTTGTTTTCCTAAATCACATTGGTGGGGGGTGGGCTGCTCTCTTTCGGCTTCCGGCCTCCCTGGAGGTGCAGTGGCCTCTGGCCAGGGCCCCGGCCCCCCGGCCCTGCTCCAGGCTTGGTCTCAGTCCTGGCACCCTGGCCCTGGCTCCATGTGGCCCCGGCCTGGCACCCCAGCCCTGGCTCTGCTCGGCTTGGCTCTGCTTGGCTCGGCTCCCCTCTCCACGTGGCATGAAGGATGAGGGAGCCACCAAAGGCTCTCCTTTCCTCCCCTACCCCCATTCTGAATAGAGTCCCCAGATGATCCACGTGGCTCAGAGTTCTTCCAACAATGGCCTGGCCCAGCTTCTTCACTGGATGCAACTTTAATCCTTTTAATGCCTGGATAAGATTCTCGATCTCCTGAGCTCCCCTGAATGAGAAGAAATAAAGCATGGAGTCTACAGAAGTCAGTGGAATGAAGATAAAGTTCCTGATGGGAAGACATTGAAAAGATGCAACTGATGAGTAACTGAAAAATCTTTTTTTGTGGGGCTATAAGGGGACTGTGACTACACTAAAATTCCTTTAAACTGTGAAATATACTTGGGGAGGTTAAGTGCTTGAAAAGAAGACCTTTTTGCTTTGAGGAAATGGGGCTCTCTGTTTCGGGACTGGAAATATGGACAGAGACATTTAATAGAAAAAGAGATGAAGAGAATTTTGTCTTTCAGCAGCTTGCCTTTAAAAGTGGCATCCCAAGTGTGTAACATAACCCATAGCACAGCTCTGGAAGGACTGTGGAGATGGGAGGAGAGTCATAATCTGCAATATTTCCCAGGCGGATGTAGACTGTGAAAGTGGGACACCCCCTAAGCCTAAACCAAAAAAAGGGACTTTTCTCTCTAGAGTGAACTGAAATGGTTATTTAAGTAGATAACTGACTGAAGCGTTTTCTGTATGTTGCTGTTAAAAAATGTGGAATGAAGGGAGGGGGAGAAGCAAATAATCTAGAAATCTTATTCAGAATTCTTTTTGTATTATTAGTAAATTTCTTCTTACACCCTTTTAAGTTTTAAGCCTACCTTGCCTCTGGTCCTGAATCCTATCTCTAAAGAAAACTAAATCTATTAAAATTGGCAAACCCAAGTCATACCATGACAGGCATCACCAGAATTTTGGTGAGGTAAAGAGACCCCAATGATCAACCTTGTGGCACCTTCTCTGATGAAGAGACATTAAAAAATGATGTGAGAATATTTAGTGAATCCAAAATTTCTTCTACCAGTGGGATTTCAGTGCAGTTTTGCTCTGGGGCTTTATTCCAACAGCACTGGAATCAAACCAGGGGTGGAAATAAAGCAACCAGGGCTGAAAAATCCAACCATTGACACACAGAACTCTCGAGAACTCCAATTTTATTGTCTCATGCAGGCACTTGACAATGGGGGCAGGAACAGGGACAACCGTGGCTGGAATTATGGGAACACAACACCAGAGGTTCCAGTCCCCAGGGGAAGGGAGAAAAGAATAATCTTAAATTTATTAGATGAGGAAATGTGAGGCATCTTCATATTTTGGGTTTCCTCGGTGTCCGAGTCCTTCTGGTGGGCTCTACTTGCGCTTGGTCTGTGGTGGCCAGCAGATGGGCTGGGTCTGCTGCTGCATGGACATTCCTCCGGAGCTGGAGGAGCCCCCTCCGCCTCCTCCTCCACCTCCACCGCCGATGACGACGACGGGACCTTGGCTCTGGTGGCCTGAACCTCCTCCACCTCCACCTCCTCCTCCGCTGCCTCCCCCAACGCACACGGGGCCTTGGCTTTGCTGCCCTGAGCCGCCACCACCGCCACTAATGATGATGGGACCTTGGCCCTGGTGGCCTGAGCCGCCTCCTCCACCTCCTCCTCCTCCTCCTCCAATGCAGATGGGACCTTGGCCCTGATGTCCTGAACCTCCTCCTCCTCCACCACCACCGCCACTAATAATGATGGGACCTTGGCCCTGGTGGCCTGAACCACCTCCTCCACCACCTCCTCCTCCTCCTCCAACGCAGATGGGACCTTGGCTTTGCTGCCCTGAGCCACCACCTCCACCTCCACCTCCACCTCCACCACTAATGATGATGGGACCTTGGCCCTGGTGGCCTGAGCCACCTCCTCCACCTCCTCCTCCTCCTCCTCCTCCCTTGCCACCCCCACCAACACAAATAGGACCTTGGCTTTGCTGTCCTGAGCCGCCACCTCCTCCACCACCACTAATAACAATGGGGCCTTGGCTTTGTTGACCACCTCCACCTCCTCCTCCACTGCCACCTCCAATGCAGATGGGACCTTGACCCTGGTGGCCTCCTCCTCCTCCTCCTCCACCTCCACCACCTCCACTAATGATGATTGGACCTTGGCCCTGGTGGCCTGAACCTCCACCTCCACCTCCTCCTCCTCCTCCTCCCTTTCCACCCCCACCAACACAGATGGGACCTTGGCTTTGCTGCCCTGAGCCGCCACCTCCTCCTCCACCACCACCACTAATAACGATGGGACCTTGGCTTTGTTGACCACCTCCTCCTCCTCCTCCACTGCCCCCTCCAATGCAGATGGGACCTTGGCCCTGGTGGCCTCCTCCTCCTCCACCTCCTCCACCGCTGCCTCCTCCAACAACAATGATTCCTTTGCCCTGCTGGCCTCCACCACCGCCTCCACCACCTCCACTGCTTCCCCCACCTATGCAGATGGGGCCTTGGCTTTGTTGACCACCTCCACCACCTCCTCCTCCCCCTCCAATGATGCAGATGGGCACATGGCTCTGGTGGTCAGAACCCCCTCCTCCGCCACCTCCACCTCCTCCAATAATGATGGGACCTTGGCTTTGTTGCCCTGAGCCTCCTCCTCCTCCTCCTCCTCCTCCTCCAATGATGCAGATGGATCCTTGGCTTTGCTGGCCTCCTCCTCCTCCTCCTCCACCTCCTCCTCCTCCTCCACCTCCACAGGAGGATGATGCCATGTGAGTCTGATAAATTATCCCGCCACCTCCACCGCTGCCACCGCCGCCGCCACCGCCGTGGCAGCAGCATCCTCCTCCTCCTCCTCCGTGGCAGGATGACCCCTGGCTCTGTTGTCCCATGGATCCACCGCTGCTGTGGCAGCATCCTCCTCCTCCACCTCCGTGGCAGCAGCAGCCGCAGCCGCCGCCGCCGCCGTGGCAACCTCCGGACTGCTCAGCCATGCCTTGGCCATCGCCCTTCTGCTGGTGGGAGCCCATGGTCTGTGTGATGGGAGTCCTGCAGGAGAGGCAAAAACCAGACCTGAGCGCTTCCAGAGGGAGGGAGAGTTGTGTTATTGAGTATTGAGCCACCGCATCCCCTTCCAATAGGGAATTGTCTTCTCTTCCCTTTTATCCCTCCTTCCTCCAGCTCTGACTGATGCAAAAGTTGTCAGTTTAAGGAATGAATGAATTAAAACCTATGAGGTTTTCAGCTTATTCCATCTACAGGACCTTCTTGCCCAGATATAACTGTTCTTTTTTTTATCTGGGACAATAATCATTACTCAATAACTCCCTCTTGCATCAGGTGTGTCACTGTGAGAGGCACACGAGGCCGTGGTACCCCAGAATTACGCTCATCCAGATGTGGTTTGGGAATTTCAAAAGAGCTGCAATGCTCAGGGATAGGGATTATTATTCCCTGGCCTCAGGGAAGAACCCGGCTCCTCATTTGCATTACAATAATTCATTGTACTTTGAAATTCGTCAATCCCGCTTTCAAAGGAGCTCAGTGCTTCATTTCACCTTCAGAAGGAGAAGGAAAAGCCTGTGGAAAAGTTGTCAGTGATGTAAAAGAAGGGGAACAAAAAAAAAAAAAAGCCCAAAACTTCAGCAGCTCCAGGGTTTGATGCGTGTCTGTCCCCGAGGGATGCTCTGAAGTTTGAGCACTTCTTTAACATTTGATCCCCACCCCGGCCACGTCTTTGTCTGATGTTCTTGTGAAGGGAAGGCTCTGAAAGGAAAAGATCAGCAGCACCGGGTGTCCAAAGGCCTGGGGAGAAAACGGCTCCTCAGAAGAAACATTCGGATAAAGGCTGGGAAATGAGGATTGAGACCCACTTTGCATTTCCATTCCTTCGTTTCCCACTCTTTGCAAAAGTGCAAAGCCTCTTGACCCTGTCCCTTCCCAGAATATTCAGGAGTTGTGTATGTGTGTGGTGGCACCAGCGGTGCTGGGCCCTGAGAAATCCAAGGGGTTCCAACCCCCAAATTTTCCATGTCCCAGCTCCTTTTCCTGTGTGGTTACACAATCCCCGAATGGATAGGAAAAACAAAAAAAATAGCTGCAAGCAAAAAGGAATTTTGAAACCGTGAGACCCACAAAGCCACATTCAATCCCAAATTTCCACTCCAGCACTCCAAACCTAATCAGAGAAATTAATTCCCATCAGTAGCAGGGAATCTCTTACCGTGTCCCACGGCACGAATCGGTGGAAAGGAGTCAACGGGACTGAGGGAAGGAGCTAAGGGAGAACTTTTATATACTATCTGGTGATCCTCTTGGAAAGAAACAATGATTGATTTATTTACAGCCAAGCCCAGCCCCTACTGCCCACTTGCTTCGCGTAATCTCGGGCTCGTCATTGCAGAGATTGCTATCGCTCTTCCTTCCACCACCTCTCCTGTCATTGGCGGCGTGAAAATTATTGGATGGCTCCACCTACTCTGAGTAAAGTGAGGAAACAGCAAAAAACAGGTGCATTTTCAGAGTAAAAAAGTGATTTAATTTCTTTTTTTCCTTCTCTAGGAAAATCCGCCATTCCAGAGAGGAAACATGAGGGGATTTTTTTTTTGTCTTTATGGGGAAATTTATTTCTCATTCTAGAAAATATTTCTGAGCTGCCAGACTCATCGTGGCGTGTCATTAAGGTGTGATGCAAGCCAGGCTGTGGATTATATGTTCCTAATGACACCCACGTTATTGCCAGGGACACATTGGGCTCCAATGAGTCCCAGGACGTGCAGCTCCCCAAAAACACAACAAATTCAGGGCCAGAGGTTGCAGTGATGCAAATCTGGGAGGCTCCAGACGATCTGCAGCCTTAGGAAGTTTGACCTACAGAGAAGTGGAGGGAAGAAGCCCAAAAAGGGAGGGGAAAAACCAAAAAAAGGAGGGAAGAAACCCAAAGGAAGGAAGAAGCCCAAGGGAAAGAAAAAGCCCAAAGAATCAGGGAAGAAGCCCAAAGGAAAGAAAAAGCCCAAAGAATCAGGGAAGAAGCCCAAAAAAAGAGGGGGAAAGCCCTAAAAAGGAGCGAATTGGTCCTTGGGGAGATTTGGAGAAAGGCTGAGGCAGTTGGGATTGTTCAGCCTCGAGAAGCTTTGGGGTGACCTTGTTGTGGCCTTCCAGGACCTGAAGGAACATGGGGAAATATTTTCACGAGGGTGTGGAGTGACAGGAGAAGGAGCAACGGGTTAAAACTGGAAAAGGGGAAATTTTGGTTGGACGTGGGAGAGAAATTGTTCCCTGTGAGGGTAGTGAGGCCTTCATCCCTCAGCTGCAGGGAAATCTACTCTGGACAGGGCTTGCTCCAACTTTTCCTGCCTTTCCTCTGCCAACCTGGAATCGTTCCAGGCAGCAGCAGGAAGTTCCTCCAGCAAAAACTCTCCAGGCTCCAAAGCGCCAAGGGTTGGGAGGATCTTTCACTCAGATGGAGACGGTTGAGGCAACGGGAGGTTGATTTATTATTTCAGAGCTGTTCTTTGGTGACAGAGCCTGAGGCTGTGCCACCCAGGTGCCACCCAGGGGCCACCCAGGTGCCACCTCCTGCCCCACAGCATGAGGCTGCTCAGCCTTATCTCAGCTTTATCTCATCCTCCACAAGCCCCACCACAGAGCCTGGCTGGAGGTGACACCAGCACGGGGGGCACAGGACGAGGGATCCTTCTCCAAATCTCCCACCAGAATGAGATTCCATGGAATATCTGCAGGGTTTTGTTATGAGAAGCCCCAAAATTATATTAACATTTTTTTAGTACCAAAATTATATTAAATTTTTTTTTTAATTGCCAAAATTATATTAACTTTTTTTTTATTACTTTTGGAAGTCTCTTCACGTCACTCTCACGCATCTCGCTGTGGGAGGATGAGCAGCCGAGTCAAATCCCCACCAAAAAAAAAATTTCAATAAAATAAATAAACGCAACAAAAAAAGTGAAATAAAACAAAAATCACCTCCCCTTCCCTGAAATTCGGTGCTGGGGTGTCTGGACTGGGAGGAAATTGGGGCAGGGAAGGGACACATGGAGGGATTCGGTGTTTGTGAAGGGCTGTGGCTGCAGAACATCCTCTGCAGATCTGGAACAGATCTAGAGCAGCTTGTTTATCTCTGCTGCTGGCATCGAGGGCACTCAGGAGGCAGCTGGCAGAGCTCCAGAACGTTCTGGAACAGAAAAAAATGAATCCCGGGGTTTTAGGGGATGCCAAAGCTGGGCTTGGTGGGGTTTTAGGAGCATTTCTCCTTATTTCTGGGATCATATCTCCTGATTTCTGGGTGCATTTCTCCTGATTTCTGGCATCATTTCTCCTCATTCCTGGGATCATTTCTCCTGTTTTCTGGGAGCATTTCTCCTGATTCCTGGGAGCAATTCTCTTGATTTCTGGGATAATTTCTCCTGATTTCCGGGATCAATTCTCCTGATTTCTGGGAGCAATTCTCCTGATTTCTCCTGATTTCTGGGATGATTTCTCCTGATTTCTGGGATAATTTCTCCTGATTTCTGGGAGCATTTATCCTGATTTCCAGATGCATTTCTCCTGATTTCTGGGAGCAATTCTCCCGATTTCAACACCTGCTGTGTTTTGTATCTCCCTGCCAAGGAATTTCGACACAGGTGATGAGGTTTGTGTACCCCAACCAGGGCAACTTTCCCCAATAATTAATTGCTGGTGGTTTTGGCAGTGGAACAGTCGATTGTCCAGCTGTGCTTTGCTTCCCTAATTTCACTTTTATTTGGTCCCTGCACTTTGCCACTGACATTTAAGCCTGGGCCACACCCTGGCTTCCATTTTCTTCTTTCCATCCTGGTTCCTCATTCTTCCGAGGCTCGTTGGGAAATCGTCAGAGCTTCACTGGGAATTTGGGAACTGGGAAATGGGATGAGCTGGGCCTGGCTTTAGGGTGGCCCAAAGCAAAGCTCAGCTTAACACAACCTCACCTGGTGTTAAATCCCAGAGGAATTGCCGGGGGATCAAAATGCTCCTTTCAGTTCCTGGCAAAGCTTGGTGGTGTTTGAGTGGAGGGTTGAGAGGTTGGGGAAGGGAATTGGATCCAGGCTGGGAATGTTGAGAATGATGAGCCTGTGGAGACCCCAGAGCCCCTGCCAGGGTCTGCAAGGGTTCCAGGGAAGCTGGAGAGGGACTTTTCCTCAGGAACCACAGGGACAGGACACAGGGAATGAGCTCACACTGAAAGAGGGAAAATTTAAGGTGGATTTTGGGCAGGAATTGTTCCCTGGGAGGGCCTGGCCCAGGGAATTCCATGTATTTCCCATTCCTGGAAGTGTCCCAGGCCAGGCTGGAGGGGCTTGGAACCACCTGAGCCAGTGGGAGATCTCCCAGTGTGGTCAAACAGAAACGATCACTTTTAAATAACTGAAATTTCCAAAGAAGTAGAAGAACATTTTGCAAATAAATTAAATCTGACCCTTGGCAAGCAAGGACCTGGAGCTGAGTCTGACCAAGGCAGACACCAGTGGGAGATGAAACAAAAAGGAGGAGAAGTCAGAGTTGAGCAAGAGCCCCACTCCCTCAGAGGTGCAGATCCCTTATTACGGGAGGATTTGGCAATGGCAGCAAAATCGGGGCCACTTCCTTCCTGCACACACCGGTCCCTTGGCCCATTTGGGTTGTGTCATCCCAAATTATCCCTGGAGCTGCACTTCCCACCACGGTGGTGACCAGAGAGAGCCCCCAGCCCGTCACCCACCCCCTTCTCGGGTGGGAAAAGACAAATTTCCTTCTGCTTCCAGATGGGCAATGAGGCACGGGAGGGTCCCCAGCCTGGAGTCCTCTGGGGTGACCCAGCACAGCCTGAGACATGAATTTCCTGTGCTGATAAGGGCCAGGGAATCACGGGCACTCAGCTGGAGGTGACTCCATCAGCTCGGGGCTGTGGTCACACACCTGCACGGGTTTGGGGACAGGACACCTGACAGGACGTCCCTGGGACACAGCTGGCACAGAGGGAAGGGATATTTTCAGATTTAATCATGCTGTTCCTGGGCTGGGGCAGTATGAGGAGAGCCTGGGATTTTATTTGCATGACAGGGTCCCCTCCCAGGAGGGAACTCTGCTGTCTCCCAGCAGCCTGGGCTAGGAAAAGTTGTCCAAGGTGATTTTTGAGGTTCTTTCAAACCCAAACGACTCTGAGGTTCTGTAATTTTGATCTTTCAGGATCTCCCCAGAGGGAACAGCATCCACCATGAAGGGAGGGAAATAAATCCTTGTGGTTTTGTCTTGGGTCACTCCCTGCAACTCCAAATATCACAATGAGTCTTGATTTGATCTTGATTTGATCTTGATTTGATCTTTATTTGATCTTTAATTGCTCCAAACATTTTCTCTTCATACATAGGACTTTTCCAGAGCCCCTCCAGGGCATTTTCCCATCCTCTCTCCTCCCCACCACAGAACTGAATAATTTCTGGGATGCCAGGAGGGCTCGTTGGCCAAACCTGTCACTGTCACCCTGACACCAGCGATGTCCTGGCTGTGTCACCCCATCCCAGCTGCCACCAGGGATCCGTGGGGACAAGGCAGGACAAACTCCTGGGCAAGAGGGATCTGCTCGTGCCCTGGCCAGTTTAACTGCATTGCTTCCTATTTTTGAGGACCCACCCAGCTCTTTACTGGGTCATTTGCCCAGTTTTTTTTCCCTGTGACACCTCGGCAGCTTCCTCCCCTTGTTGTTCAGAAAATTACAGTCATCAGATGGGAAAGTCTTAATTACTCCATTCATTATACTCAGGAGTCATATCCGACTGTTAATTTATTTGCCTGGGAACTCCCCAAAGGCTTCGTGAGGTTTTTGGCCTAAATCAGGATTAGCTGGTCTGAGGACAGTTGGAGGAAGGAATGTCACCCACACAGGGGACCCTCTCACTGCCACTGTCTCCTGGCACCCCTGGGGCCACCAAAACCAACCCCAATTTTCAGCTGGAACGGGGAGAAGCCTCGTGGCTCCAGGGCACTGTGATTTTTGAGGATGTTGGAACCTTTCTCCCCTCACCAACAGCTGATTTTTGGTTACTCCCATGAGGATTTCAGTAGAGGACAGGAAAATCAAGATCTATTTCATGGGACACCTCTGAAGTGTGGGGTTTTGTGTGGGGTGGAAGCATCTGGAAGGGCCTGGACAGAGAAAAAGGACAGAGAAAAAGGACAGAGAAAAATTATAGATGGGATTTTTGGAAGGAATCCTTGGCTGTGAATGTGAAGAGGTCCTGGCACAGAGAAGTTTTGGATGCCCCTGGATCCCTGGAAGTGTTCAAGTCCAGGCTGGATGAGGCTTGGAGCAGCCTGGGACAGTGGGAGCTGTGCCTGTCCATTGTATGGAATGGGATGAGGTTGAAACCCCTTCCAACTCAAACCATTCCATGATTCCATCATCCTTGGGAACTCACACTTCAGGGCCAGGGTCCCCCCAGATTCTCTGGGTGGAACTGCAGCTCCAGTAGAGCTGGGTGAGCTCAGCCCTTCCCGCTCCTCATCTCTTCAGCACCACCCACAGAGAGCTCGGGGAAGTCGGGATGGAGAGGGAGAAAACCAGCGAATTTTCCTCCTTGGGAAAAAAAAACAGCGAATCTCAACTCTCCCTGCCATGTAAAGGTTTGATCTGAACATCCAAAAATGGGATTTTCTCCTTTCCAAGACTTCACCTGCTGGGAACATTCCCACAGGGTTCGAGCAGGGTAAATACAGGCAGGTGCAGGAACAGACTGGTGGATAAACTCTGAAAAAATTGCCAGCAGGTTCCTAAAGAAGTCAAAAGGTTCCCAAATATTCTAGAAGGTCTCTGAAGGCTCTTAAAGGTTCCAGAATGTTCCTAAAGGCTTCAGAACTCCATGGTGACCCTCAGTGGTCCCTCACAGCCTTCCCCAGGCTGGGATTCACCTTTTCCATTTTTATTCCCCCTTTCTTTGGAGTGCTGCCTCATTTTTCCACCATTTCACTGAGTCCTGGGCAGGAACCAGCCCTGAGGAGCTCCGGGAATCACGGACCTGCTTTTCCACCTCTCCTCACAGGCCCTGCTCCATCCCTTTATCTCAGCAGCGTCAGCAGAGCATCAATTTGGGATTTCCACACCGCACCTGCTCCACCCCACGCACAGCCGGTTCCAAAAATCCCAAATCCCTTTGGGCAACACACCCGGAGCCTCCCTTGTGAGAGAAGGAAAAAATGTGGGGGAAATTTGTGTTTTCTGAAGGTACAAGGGACAGGCTGAGCCCTGCAGAGGTCCCTGGAGAGCCTGCCACAGTCTGTCTGTCCCTCTGTCTGTCTGGCTCCTCCCAGGGCGGGATCTGGGCTGGGAATCAGCAGAGCTTGTTATGCAGCAGTTAATTACCTGCCACCCCGGTAATTAATGAGAGGATGAGGCAGGAGGGAACATTCCAGAGGCTCAGCACCTGCACAGCCACAGGATGGAGCTCCGAGACCGCGGGATGGCTCTGAGGGAGGAGAACTTTGAGATGCTGGGATGTGACCCCACCGCCCTCCCCGATCCAAAAAAACTCTGATTTCTTTACAAATTTCACTCCAGAACAAAGTCGGAAGCAGAAAAGGAAATAAGTTTATTTTTGGCAGTGCTGGCACCGGTGGCACTTTGGTGGCACTGAGGCCACTTTGAGGCAGCGTCATCCATGTAAGCTCACATCTCCTTCACGCGGCCGCGGGAATGTCCTCGTGCCACGAAAAGTGGAGAAAAGAGAAGAGAAAAGAGACCCCAAAATCCGATACAGAAAATTCATGAAGAAGATTTAATAAGGGCTGGGTCTCAAAGGAGCCTGAAGGTTCCTAAAGGTTCCAGAAGGTTCCTAAAAGTGCCAGAAATTCCCAAAGGAGCCAGAAGATTCCTAAAAGAGGCAAAAGGTTCCCAAATATTCTAGAAGGTTCCTAAAGGTTCCGGAAGGTTCCTAAAGGTTCCAGAATGTTTCTGAATGCTTTAGAAGGTTCCTAGAGGTTCCAGAAGGTTCCTAAAGGTTCTAGAAGGTTCATAAAAGTGACAGAAAGTTCCCAAAGTTTCCAGGAGGTTCCTAAAGGTGCCAGAAGTTTCGCAAAGGTTCTAGAAGGATTTTAAGAGTAACAGAAAGTTCCTAAAGGTTCCAGAAGGTTCCTAAAGGTTCGAGAAGGTTCCCAAATAAGCCAGAATGTTCCCAAAGGGGAAGAAGGTTACTAAGGAAGCCAGAAGGTTCCTAAAGGTTCCTAAAGGTTCTAGAAGTTTCATAAAAGTGCCAAAAAAAGTTCCCAAAGGTTCCAGAAGGTTCCAGGAGGTTCCAGAAGGTTCCCTGTGGTGCTCAGGAGTGTTTCAGCAGGAGGAGCTCTGCGTTCCCGGAAGCTGCTCCTCAGTGCTGGGCGTTCTCCTGCTCCTCAGGCCTCGGCTGTGCCCCGGGCACCCCGAGAGGTTTCACTGCCCGCAGTTGTACTGGTAACTGTTGGACCACTGGTACGAGTAGGGGCAGGAGCCGTCCTGGCACGCGGAGGCCAGGGCGCACACCTGGGGACACCTGAGCGTGCCCAGCTCCATGCCCTGGGGACACCTGAGCGTGCCCAGCTCCCTGCCCTGTGCCAGGGCCTGCGGGAAGGGCGCGGGGCAGGAATCCGGGCACCTGGAGCAGGAGGAGGAGCAGGAGGAGGAGCGGTGCCCTTCCACCACGCGGGTCTCCACGCAGCGCGGCTGGCAGGGCCTGGCCAGGACTCTCCTGGTGGGGCAGATCTTGGCCCCCGTGGGGGCACAAGGCGAGCAGGAGCTGCAGGGCACCAGCCCAGGGCTCTGGCACTGCTGGGGGAAGGCGGGCACAGGGCTCTTCATCCCGCCGGGGATGTAGCACTGCTGCTTGTACTGGTAGCCGTAGTAGGACATGGCTCCGGGCATCCTGAAAAACAGCGGGCATCCTGAAAAGCTGTGGAATTCCTGGCTGGGTTCTGCAGGAATTCCTGGCCAGATTCTGCAGGAATTCCCGGCTGGGTTTTGCAGGAATTCCTGGCTGGGCTCTGCAGGAATTCCTGACTGGGTTCTGCAGGAATTCCTGACTGGGTTCTGCAGGAACTCCCGGCTGGATTCTGCAGGAATTCCCAGCCAGGCACTACAGGAATTCCTGGCTGGTGTCTGGCACAAGGATTGAGCTCTCAGCCCTCAGCTCTCCATCCAAACCTCACAGCCTCGCTTCTCCCCAGAAAACTCCCTAAAAACCAGCTCCAGCTGTCGAGGGGAGCCGGGAGCTGTAATCCCATGGAAAATGGGGAATTTTGGGACCTGTGTTTCTATTTGGGTTTACAGCTGAGGTTCTCAGGTCTTTAGGACAAGAATTCTCATTTATTTCCTTTCCAGGTGCCTCACCTGGCACTGGAATTTCTTTCTGCCAGCAAAGGAAGGAGCTGCCCTTGGAACTCTCTGCAGACATCCCCTCCTCTCATCCCAGGCTGCTCCAAGCCCTGTCCAGCCTGGCCCTGGACACTCCCAGGGATGAGAAATCCATGGAATTCCCTGGGCCAGGCACTTCCAGGGAACAATTCCTGCCCAAAATCCCACCCAAATCCCCCTCTATGCCCCTGACCCCATTCTCTGTGTCCTGCCCCTGCAGTTCCTGAGGAAAAGTCCCTCTCGAGCTTCCCTGCACATCCTGGGAGGGGCTCTGGGGTCTCCACGGGCTCAGCATTCCCAACATTCCCAACATTCTCAGCTTGATCCAAACCTGGAATAATTATCACCTGAACTACTAAAATAATAAAGGAGAAATCTGTAACTCAATTTTAAGAAGGCATGAATCCAAGAAGAAGGTGAAGAAAGCTCACGTCCCAAGTCGAGTGAGGTTCTGTAAATCTCAGGCTCAAGTTTAAAACCATTTCTCTGTCTCTGCTGATAAAATAAATAACAACAAACCCCAGAAAGAACCTTTGCCAGCAACAACCCTCCTAATTCCCAGTGCCAGGGTGTTCCTGCAGAATCCAGATTCCAGTTCCAAGTCCCAGCAAAACGCTGTTTTCTTCGGTGTGGAAGTAGGGAAATAACTTACCGAGCTCACGGTGGAGAGTAAGGACTGGATGGAGAGCTTGGAAATGGGGGTTTTTATATGGAGTTTTTATAGTCCTTCAGGCTTCACAGAAAACCTGAGCCACCGAGTGCCAAATCCTAATAAAGCACAGCAGGGAATCTCTTCACATGCAACTTTTTCACTGGTTGTAATTATTTTACTCACTTGGGCTCATTAATGCATTGTTATCCCCAAGTCCCGGGAAAAACACCTCACGCCCTGCGGGTTCTTTCCATTTTAAAGATTTATGGGGAGAAGGAAAAGCCGCCTTTTATCCCGCTGACCTCCTTAGGTACCTGAAGAAATCCATCCCTCTAAAGCTCCTTTTGGAAGCAGCGCTGGGGGAGCAGGAATTGATGGATCTTGCTCCGTTTTTCCTGCAGGAAGCAGCTGGGACACTGAGGAATGAAGTTTTGGGAAGCAGGACTGGGAGAGATGCACCCAAGGCTGACACTGAGCTGCTCCTTGTGAGGCTGATCCCCAAAATTTTTCAGAGCCATTCCCTGATTTTTGCCCTGAGCCACATCCAGCCTGGCTTTGGACACTTCCAGGGATGTGGAATCCAAGGAATCACCTGTGCCAGGGCCTCCCCACTCTCACAGGGGATGACTCCTTCCCAATATCCCACCTAAACCTCCTCTCTGCAGGTCTGAACACACTCCTCATTATCCTGTCCTTGCACAACTTTTTAACCCAGTGGTAACAGAACAGGGAATTCTTTCCTCTGACCCCATTGTCCCACCCTACGAACATCCCAACAGCTCTGGGACCATCCCAACAGCTCTTGGACTATCCCAACAGTTCTGGGTCATCCCAATGGTTCTGGGACCATCACAATGGCTCTGGGACCATCCCAATGGTTCTGGGATCATCCCAACAGCTCTGGGGTCATCCCAATGGTTCTGGGAACATCCCAATGGTTCTGGGACCATCCCAGCAGCTCTGGGGTCATCCCAATGGCTCTGGGACCATCCCAATGGTTCTGGGAACATCCCAATGGTTCTGGGACCATCCCAATGGCTCTGGGACCATCCCAATGGTTCTGGGACCATCCCAACAGCTCTGGGGTCATCCCAATGGTTCTGGGATCATCCCAACAGCTCTGGGGTCATCCCAATGGTTCTGGGAACATCCCAATGGCTCCGGGACCATCCCAATGATTCTGGGACCATCCCAATGGTTCTGGGATCATCCCAACAGCTCTGGGGTCATCCCAATGGTTCTGGGATCATCCCAACAGCTCTGGGACCATCCCAATGATTCTGGGACCATCCCAATGGTTCTGGGGTCATCCCAGCAGTTCTGGGACCATCCCAACAGCTCAGCTTTGCACCCAGAGCTCGGCTCTGTCCCCTTTGCCTTGTGCCCTTGGAAGGGATCCTGCTGCTGACCTGTGACGTCATTAGGGTAATTAGCAGCCTTTGATGTGCTGGGACGCAGCCCTGAAATTGGCTCTGTGCTGGCGTTGCTCGTCACGGGGCTGAGCCGGGCCAGCTTGGCTCGTGTCAGACATTAATGAGCGTTGGTGAGGGGTTTATGAGGTCCTGTTATGAAGGAGCTGTTTCATGTCCTGCTCCTTCTTTATGTGCAGGTAAACACCGGGACGAGCCAGCTCAGCACCTCCAAGTGTCTTCATTAATCAGGATTGTCTTAATTTATCAACAGAGTGTCTTCATTCATCACTCAAATGTCTTCACCTATCAGCAGAGCCAAGCTGAGTTTTGGGGTAAAAACTAGCTCTGTTAAAAAATCTTTTTCCCTCTTTCCAGCTCAGAGCATCCCTTGAAATAAAAACCTGGCTGGACATGGTGGTTTAGCTGTGATTTTATTAGTAATTTAGTAATTAGTGAATACACTGCGTGTTTGTGTGTTGGAAAGGGGAGCAGAGAATCGTGGAGGGGTTTGGGTGGCAAGGACCTCCAAGAACATCTCCTTCCACCCCTGCCATGGGCATGTGGGAGGTGGAATTGTCTCTCTCCAAACTCCTGACAGGAGTCCTGGAGGTGCCTGAAGAATCTCCGGACTTTGGTCTGAGTGACCAGGTGGGGATTGGGCACAGCTTGGGCTCGGTGATCTTGGAGCTCTTTCCCAACCTCAGGGATCCTGGGATTCTCTTTCTGGTGTTTCATTGGTCTCAGGGATGGTTTGGATCCCTGATTTTTTAACACTTCACCCATGTTTGTGTCCTCTGGGATCTCCCTTCTCCTGGGCTCAACCCTCACTTGATCCTTTCAGTTTTATCTCTACAAAGCTGGTGATTTTTGTGTTTTACACCTTCAGAGGAGCTGGAATTGGATCCCTCAGCCTGTCTGAGCTGGAAAATTGAGCTGACACTGCTCTGTTGTGCTCCTCACTCGGGTGCTGAGTTTTGGCCACGTGTCACCTGTTGATTCATCACTTTTATTTCCTGGTTGTTCAGAGCTGTTACAACTCCTGTTAACAACGATACGGTGACAGCATCAGGGCACTAATGAGCTTTTATGATGCGTTTGGAAACACCTGCAGAAAGCCTTGACATGACTCCTGTCAAGGTTAATGTTTATGTTCACAGAAATCCACCCTGCCATGACAGGAGTCCCAAGCAGAGCAAACAAATCCCAGCACTGTGGATTCCTCCCACGCTGGAGTAAAGATCTGGACTTTTAACTATTCATAAATCTTTAAGATAAGATTTAGCATTTAGTTAATCTTCTGCTGGCTGGAACCAGTAATTAGGTATTAATTCCAATGTTTTTGGCTTTGGAGATGAATTGCTGCCCAATTCAAACTGAGGTGATGGTGGATTTTGCAATCCCCATGGTTATCTTCCATTATTGTGGGTGTCCCACCCCTGGAAGTGTCCAAGGCCAGAATGGACAGGGCTTGGAGCAACCTGGGATGGTCTTGGAAGTCCCTTTCAACCCAAGAGCCGAAGCAGGAAAATCCTTTTGTTTTTTAAAACCAACTGGGAGCCAGAATGGAGCAGTTGCTGGTGGTGGGAGCGTCGCGACCTCACACCAGTGCCATCCTCAACATCTGTCCCTGGCTCCACTCCTGGCTGTCCCAGAGCCTCCCCCTCAGCTTTAGCAGGGTGATAACCCCAACCAGCAGCTGAAATTCCAGAGGTGTTCCCAACGTGAGCTGTTGTTCCGACGCCTTTCGGTGCCCTTTGGTTGAAGCGACTCCCTGGAAAAAATGCCTGACAAGGTCTTGCCTCGGTCACACCCCATTTATGGCCCTTTTTGTCATTCCCCAAATCCAGTCATGATTTATGGTTTCGAAGATGTGGAGGTTTTAATGTGATACTAAATGTGGTCTTGCCTTTCTTTCTGTTTTGTTGTTAAAACATGTGAAGCAGTCGGGTGTCTGGTGTTGGGTTGAAAGAGGTGTCCTGACTTATTTGCATCTACAAGTGTAAAATTCAGGATTTTTGCAGTGTGCCAGAGCATTGATCAGAATTTTATTATTCTAAAGAACACAGAACACAAGTTATTTTTTTTTTCATCAAATATTTAATTCAAGAACCTAGAACTCCAGTTTATCCCTCAGTTTTTCAGGTCTTCCTGGGATATTTTTATCCAGAAAAATGTCTGGATCCTTCCTGCCAAGAAATGAGTCCAGTCATTGAGAAGATCAAGCCCATGCCCCATAAACATTTTGCCTTTGAGGTGCAGAGACAAAGAATCCCCTCCCTATAAAGCTGAAATTGCAGAGTGAAGAAGGCAGTAAAGGACAGGTCATGCAGGACACAAGGACAACGCAGTAATTAGCAAGAGTGACTTATCTAAAACAATTAACACCCGTTAACAAAGCTGGACCTGGGAAGAATCGTGGTTAGTAATTGATTAGGAAGTTCTGCACGTGGGTGATTCACGTGCTGGGCGCTTTGAGGCCGGGTATAAAAGTGCTGGACCTCAGATCTTGCACCAGCACTTCTCTTGTCTCGCTTCTCTGGTGCTGTAGGTGAGTGAATTCCTAATTCCTGAACTCCTGAGCTCCTCAGTTCCTCCTCTAACCAAGGCTTCAAGTGCGGTTTTGGGGTCAGTCTGACATTTTCCTGGTGGAAACCACTGGAAACAGCCTGTGGTGCTCTGGTCTGGTTGAGAAGGTGGGGATTACTCACAGGTTGGGCTTGGTGATCTTGTAGAGCTTTTCCAGCCTCTGGAATTATGTAAATTAGTCCATTTGTGACATTTCAGCCACTAGGAAATGCAGATCTGCATGAGATCTAAGCAATATTCCATGAATACTCTTCCCATTTGCGTTCAGTGCAGTTTAGGGATGGATTTTAGGTGCTGAGCTATGAGAATTCTCCCTGTCCCTTGAGCCTCTTGGTAGCCTTTTATTCTCATGCTTGACGATGAAACCGATGTGAATTTTGTTCCATTTCCCTTGCCCTGCAGACTCCCATCAAACAGAACCCCAGCCATGGTTCACTCCCTGAGCCCCTGCACCGACGGCAGCGCCTCCCCCTGCGGCGTGGCCGTGCCCCAGCCCGTGGCCGACTCCTGCAACGAGCCCTGTGTCCGGCAGTGCCCCGACTCCACGGTGGTCATTTACCCTCCCCCGGTGGTCGTCACCTTCCCCGGGCCCATCCTCAGCACCTTCCCTCAGCAGAGCGTGGTGGGATCCTCGGGAGCCCCTGAAGTCGGAGCTGGCGCTGGGGCAGGTGTTGGAGGTGGTTTTGGTGCTGCCCGCACCCCTGGAGCTTCCCAAGTTTATGGTGGGGCCAGGTGGGCCCGGGGGTACCCAGTTGGGAGCTGCAGACCCTGCTGCTAAAGCCAGGACGTGGCCACTGGAAGAGGGTGACCAGCAGGACGTGGATCCACGGCTGAGCTCCGGGGTGTTCAGGGAGAGCCGAGTGTTTGGGGAACCATTAAAATCTCCTGTGGGTGTTTGAACGCCTCAGAAATCCATTTCCATCCTTCTCCTACCCTTTCTGATTTCCTTTCTCCAGAGCTTTCCTCTCTTTCCAAGCACTCTGTTCTCAAAGCTGTTCCAGGTTCCCTGGGGGCTTGTTGGGATCTTTGTGGTTTCTTACTGACAGTAGGTTTAGATTAGATTTTAGGGAGAAATTAGGAGGGAGTTCTTTCCTGTGAGGCCCTGGCACAGGGTGCCCAGAGCAGCTGTGGCTGACCCAGGATCCCTGGAAATGTCCAAGGTCAGGTTGGATGGGGCCAGGAACAGCCTGGGACAAGTGGAAGGTTCCCTGCCCATGGCAGGGGTGGAACTGAATCATCTTTAAAATCCCACCCAAACCATTCCGTGCTTCTGTGACTGTGACAACGTCAAGGACGTGGCCCGAGATCCACTTCAGATCCATTTTTGGATTTTTCCATGGATAAAAACGGCCCTGCAGTTCCCCAGCCCCTGCTCTGCTGCCGTGCTGTGTGATCAGGGCTGGGTATCGCCACGGGAGAAGCAACCCCAGACATTCCCTGAGTCACCTCGGATCCAACCACAGCTTGTGGGCAATTTGTAACCTGTTCTGTGTCTCACCTGTTCTCCCTCATTAAAGCAGACGTTGCAGCAGGTTATTGGCGTGTGGCTGTCTCTGTCCTTGTCCTGCTGCCCCAGCCTGGTCCTGTTGCCAGGAGAGCAAAATTCCCGAGGGATCTGGCCAAGATCTGTGGGTGCATCTCCTTTGCACAGCCCTTCCATCCCCACATTTCCAGTCTCTGGGGGGATTTTTGCTCAGGTTTGGCTTTCCTAGTGTCCTCGAGATCAGCGTCCCCATGGCAGTGACACAAGCAGAGCACAGGGCTGGAAAATCCCCCCAGGATCGAATCCAAGCTGTGCCTGATCCCCTCTCTGACCAATGTCCAGGAATTCCTCGGACACTTCCAGGGATGGCCGCTCCAAACCTCCCTGGGCAGCCTCTTCCAAGGCCTTTTCCCTTTTCCAGGAGGGATTTTCCCAAATTTCTCACTCCCAGCCTCCCCTGGCCCAACTCAAGGCAGTTCCCTCTTATCCTGTCCCTGTTTCCTGGGATCAGATCCCAAATCTCCCCTGGATCCCCCTTTTCTCCCCCAGCTCCCTCAGGATTCTCCATTCCCTTTTCCAGCTGTTCCAGCCCCATTTCCATCCCTGGCTTCACTCCCCTCCTTCAATGTCCCTCAGCATAACCTGGACACAAATTGAATTCCCTGATGGATTTGGGGATTTCATCGGGAATAAATAAATAAATAAATAAATAAATAAATAAATAAAAAAAAAAAAAAAAAAAAAAAAAAAAAAGAAAAAAAAAAAAAATAAATACATATATTATATAAAATATAAAATAAATTTAATAAACAAATACATAAATATAGCAAACAAACAAATAAATAATTGGTAATTAACCTTTCCCAAGCTGTCCTGGCTGTGTTTGAAATGTTATGTAGTGTGTTAGGAGCAGCGCCAGTGTCATTAAGGATTGCAGGCTGACGTGGCAATGTGGGATTATTCTGGGCTAGTCACTCTTTGGGGAATCATTATCCTTATGTGGAAGGAAAACAGAGTTGCCCAGGCACTGCAATAATGTGTAATTAATGTTGGTGAGCTCTGGAGCAGTTCATTAAACCAGACTCTCCCCAACCACACGATCCTTACAAAAGAGAAATCCCCCAAACCTCAAAAGCCTTTATTGTTGGGAGTATTTGGGAATGAGCTGCAGTTTATTGAGGCCTCTCAAGATGCTTTTTCATGACTTAAATTGAGATTGCATTTACCACAAAAACCAGAAAAAATGGTGAAATGATGGAATTTTGCCAGTGGGTTTTGGCAGAACTCTTTTTGATAGATTTTTTTTCCTTTTTAATATAAAAGCCCCGAGTATGAAAAGTCCTTTCAGAGGCATAAAGATTTTGGGTGTCTCATTTAGAAGGTTCAAAGTCTTTTTAGCATAGAAGCATTTCCTAATATCTCTTCAATTCATTATTTTGAGCCTAATTATTTTGTTTCATGATAATTATGGGTTAATACTGATCTAAATATGGTGAATTTTGAAATTCTTGTTTCTCTTCTTGTTTCCAACACGGCCATTTTTTTTTCCCCATCATGCCCCACTTCCCCTACTCCTAAAAGGCCACGTTCTTTAATAAATAATTTG
This sequence comes from Oenanthe melanoleuca, assembly GCF_029582105.1. Lineage (NCBI taxonomy): Eukaryota > Metazoa > Chordata > Aves > Passeriformes > Muscicapidae > Oenanthe > Oenanthe melanoleuca. Next base: position 3,039,786 of record NC_079358.1, on the reverse strand, counting down.
AAAATTTAGTCCAGTTTGGGCCATAATCCAACTCCCAGCTTCTCATTTAGGACAGGTTTAGTGTTCAGGGAGGATCCTCAGCCTGGCAGGGAATCTTTGTGCTGGAGGCAGCTCCTGCAGGCCTGTGGTTGGTTCCCAAGGGAACATTTGAATGGATAATTCCCAGAGAACACGCCTGGAGCTGGAATGGAATTACAAGAGTTGGTTTATTTAAACAGTTATTTAAATCACCCGCCTGTCGCCTGTTATGATAATATCGCAGCCAGGCCGCAAAGCTCCTCTCACCATCCAAATTTCCTGAGCCTCAGGACATGGAGGAATTCTGGGTTTAGGGTCTGGAAGGAGCCTGGGGAAGCTGTGGAGGAGCTGGAACCAGAGAGACAGGAAAGGGGGAATTGGTTCAGACTGAAAAAAGGGAAATTTAGGTTGGGAATTGGGAAGGGGTTCTTCCACTGCACGGGATATTCCATGGATTCCATACCCCAGAACCCTCCTAGGATGAGCTTTGTGGTCTCTTCACCCACCCAAAGCAGGTGTGGGAGAAAATCCAATGTTCCTGAAATATCAGGAGGTATCAGGACAGATCTGTGGAAAAAAACGCTTTGGAAAATCAGATGATGATTGGGAGGCCCTGGGAGGTCTCTGGGCTGCAATTCCGTGAGGATCTGGCACTTCCTGAATTCTCCAGCCTGGAGAGCTGGAACGACCAGGGAAGGAAAAATCCCGTCCCTGTTTGGTGACTCCTTCAGGAGCATCTGGGGTGAGGAATTCTGCACTCCCAGAAGATTGACCTGCAGCAGAGGAGGAGATCCTGGAAGCGCCCTGGATCCCTGGAGCAGAGGGAGGCGTTGGGACACCCTCAGAGCTGGAAGGGGAAGGAAGAAGATGGGAGCAGGGTGGCTCCAGGTCAGCGTTGTGGCGGGAGGTGACAGCAGGTGACAGGGCTGGATCCAGCAGGAAATCACCACCTGTGTGTCCTTTCTCCGGGGAAAGCGCTGGTGCCTTGTAAATTGTGAAAAACGAAGCTCACTTTCCTGGTAATTTTAAAAGGTTTAATTAAAAAAAGACAAATAGGAGACAAAGACAATAAAGCAAAGAGTTAATGTGGCTGGGTGCTGGCATTCAGCCAGGAGCACACCCTAACTCAGAAAATACTTCTTTAAAATGCATCAACATGTTGCATATTCATAGACCTTCATGCATTATTCAAAATCACCCCCCCAACCTGCAAATCAATTTTTTTTTTTGTGGCTCCATCCTGTTGGACACTTCCTGATCAATAGATTCCTTCTCTGGAGTTCTGGTGTCACCCTTACCTTCATCCAGAAAGGATAAACCAAGAACTGATTATCTGATTATCCTGATTATCTTTTTACCATCTTTGGTATTCCAAACTGAAATCATCTTTGGTGTTCCCAACCTAAATTATCTTTGGTACTCCCAACCTAAATAATCTTTAGTATTCTAAACCTAAACCATCTTTAGTATTCTAAATCTATATCATCTTAATTATTCTAAATAATCTTTAGTATTCTAAATCTAAATCATCTTAATGATTCTAAATCTAAATAATCTTTAGTATTCTAAATCTAAATCATCTTAATGATTCTAAATCTAAATAATCTTCAGTGTTCAAAGCTTAAATAATCTTTAATATTCCAAACTGAAATCGTCTTTAGTAGTCGAAACCTAAACCATCCTTAATATTCTAAATCTAAATAATCTTTAGCATTCTAAATCTAAACCATTAATATTTTAGATCTTAATCATCTTTAGCATTCTAAATCTAAATCATTAATATTTTAGATCTTAATCATCTTTTGTATTCTAAATCTAAATCATCTTTACTCTTTCAAACCTAAACCATCTTTAGTATTCCAAACTGAAATCATCTTTGGTATTCCCAACCTAAATCATCTTTAGTGTTCCAAACCTAGATCATCTTTAGTATTCAAAACCTTTATCATCTTAATTATTCTAAATCTAGATAATCATCTTTAGTATTCTGAGCCTAACTCAGGGTTCCTCAGTCTCCCGAGGCGGGGACTGGCAGGAACTCCCTGCAGAACTGGCTGCTCCCTGTGCACCTGGCCATGCCTTGGGTCTTTTCTCTCAGGTGTCTTTGACCTCAAATGTCACTGATCCTCTGCCTTGGACCACCAGGAGACTCTCCCTCCATCTCTTGTTTTTGTGTTTTTTTGCCAAAGAACGAACCCCAGCTTTGCTGCAGGAGATTCTCTGGGGACAAAACCGACTGATGCCTCTTTTGGGTGAAATATTTGGGCAAACCCAAGGTAGAGGGTTATTTAAGGTTCTTCCTTCTGCTGGGGGAAATGAGTCAGGGCAGAAGCCATTGAGATGGAGATGTGGTGACTGTCCCTGACATCCGAGTCTCGCCTGCCTTCTCATTGCAGGGCTCCCTAGGGTGGCTGGGGGTCCCTTCAAAGTGTGGGGTGAGCCCAGACAAAAGCAGAGCACACACCTGAAGCTTTCAATCAGAGCCACTGGAATGAGGATGGGCAGCAGTGAGGAGCAGAAAGAAGAATCTGGCAGAGACAAAAAAGGGGCTTTGGCAAGCAGAGTGTTCCAGGAGGTGGTCGTGTTTTTCCTGCTGGGAATGGTGGAGTTTGCCAGTCCAAATGCGTTTCTTGGTCGTGGTGAGGGACACAGAGCAGGAGCTCCTCTGCTAAAAGTCACCTTTTGGTCAGAGCGGAATAAAGTTGATTTTGTTGCAAAATCTCTCATTACTGTGGCTGCGGATGAAGGTTATAAAAAAAAAAGGTAAATGAAAAAAAAAGTAAAAATAATAACAATAATATAAAATATGTATAAGTAACCTAAAGTTTTATTCTAAATTTTGGGATTTTTCCTTACAATTTCTAATAATAAAGTTTCTCTTTATACCATTTGCAATTAAACCTATTTTACCTTCCTCCTAACCCTATCTCACAACAAAAAAATTTGAAATTAAGACTACACAAAAATTAAATATTTCCACCCAATTAAATCAAAACCACAACACGCGCTTTCCTCACACCCAAAAATCTCTTTCTACTCCTCCAAAGTGCTCTGAAGGTGCCTCAGCCCTTTGAGTGTGGCAGCTGGAGACACGGGAGATTCTGCAGAAGTTTTCAGGTGGGGTGTCCTAACATCCCCCAGAGCTGGGGCCGCGAGCGCTCGGCGTTCCTCAGCACCAGAACCTAAACCATGAATCCGTGCCCTGCTGGGACATATCCCAGGGGAATTCCATCCCTGCTGGGAGCAGCTCAGATGGTTCCAGCCTCCAAACTGGACACGTGACCTGAGATTTCCACCCAAGTTACCCACACAGCCCAGGAGTGCGGTTGTGGTCTGTGAGCCAGAAAGAGTTAACTGATAAGGTTTACTTCTGAGAATAAATTTTACCAAGGCTGTTGGTATGGAGTCCGAGAAGAGAAGAAGGAGAAGAAGATAAGCAAGAAGAAACCTGCAGCTGGGAAAAGTATTTTTAGAAAATGGTGGAGGTGGTTTTACACCAATGAACATTATGTTGATTTAGTGTAGCCAACGGATAAAATGTAAAGTTTGTAGAGAGTATAAAAGACAATTTGCTGTTGTAAAATGTAAACTTTGTGGAGTGTGTAAAAGGCAGCATATAATAAACAGAAATTCACCTTCTGAAATGTCGCTACGTCCCTTCGTACGTTCTGTTTGCCCCAACAGCAACACCCGGTGAGCCCCTCGATCCTCCCAACAACAGAGACAGAGAAGGTCCCACAGATGATCCCAGAGGGGCAAAAGAAGCTCCCAATATTCCTGAGAAACAAGGGGACATCTTGGCACTCATCCTGGTGGCCTGGGACTGGAAGTTGGGGCTCCCAAAGCCACCAAAATTGTCATTGTTGGCTAGGCACAGAGCTCCTTGAAGGAATTCATCCTTTGTTGATTTGGAGAGCCTGGAACACACACCCAGAAAGAAAATTTACAGGCTGCTGAGGGCAGAGCAAAGGCTCTGACTCGGTCCCTCCTGTGCATTGGTTTCAGCCTCTTAATTAACTCATTTATTTTTCTAATCTCCTCAATCCCAAACAACCTCGCTGTGTTTTTCCCTGTCAACTTTTGGAAACTGCTGACTAAACATAGCAAATGAGGGTTGTGCAGGCTGAGAGCTGAGCTTTCCCACCCCAGAAATCAGAGAAATGTAAAAAATGAAGAAAAAAATGTAATAAATATAATCCAGAACTGAAAAAGACTTTTTACTACAAAATTGTGGCAGCAAATTTCCAGTTTTCAGCACTACAGAGCTAAATATTAAAAGAGCACAGGAAAGAAGAGCAAAAAGTTTTGAGTGGGGTAATTCCTTGAGATTGCAGGGAATTTTGTATTTGGTGTTGGCTCTAAAATGAGAATAAATTTCTTACAGAATATCTGTACCTGTACAGAAACACAGGTTATATAAATATATATGGGTGTGGCAGGACGGATTAAATAAATAAATAAATAAATGCATTTATTAATATATATTTAATACATATTAATATATATTAACGTTTGCATCCATATTCATATTTCTATTTATTTCTATTTCTATTATTTCTATTTCTTATTTTTATTTATAAGCAAATATTTGCAGGAACATGCAATACAAAAGAGAGTAGAGTCAGTACAGAGCTCTTCGCCGGGAGGAGAAGTCGAGAGGAGCAGACAATTTTCAGGGTTGAGGCTCCATTTTTATCCCTTCCAAAATGCGTCATCCAACTCTTTATTCCTCCAGCCTACGTCACTGGAATGAACCATTTTCATATTTTCCACGTTTGGCCTCGCGGCGCCAACGTAACCCCTTCAGAATTTCTTTAATCCTAAAGCAAGAACGCATTTCTAAGGAAATTACCCGGAATTCCTCGCGGCCAGATGAGGAGATATTTGGGGAGATATTTATTTGGGGAAATATTCAGGTCATGAAGGGTTGCCCAGTGGCCTCGGAGGTGGTCCAATGGCTTGGCTTTGATGCCTCTGGACAAACGGAAGAGGTTTTGCTTTGAGGAGCCTCCACTCAGCATCGCCGTGACCTTCACGGTGTCCTGGTGGGGATCTCCCTCTGGATTTGTATCCCAGGTTCTCCAAAAACAACCCAAAGACATTTCCAACCACCTCATGGGCGTTCCCATGTATTCCTTCCTATTTGTAGTGATTTTTTTGGCTTTTTTAAGGGATTTTTTTTTTTTACTTTCATGAATCAGCATCTCCTTCATACAGCTTAGGAAGCAGAGACCTTGAGGAGTGACCGTGTGATTAAATCTGGAGGTGTCTTTCGGTGGCAAACTATTAATATTTAAATCCAGCAACACTTTGCAAATTGAAAACATTAATGAGTGTTTATGAAGTGCTTTGGTATTCAAAATTTGGAGGAAGCCTCAACATCCTGTTTGCTCATTACTACGCTTATTTTATATTCAAATTAATGCCAGAAATTAGGTGAAGGTCACCCAAGGAGTTCTGCCCTAAACTCCAGCGTTCCTCTCTATCGCAATTTCTACATGTGGTGATTCCATGTGCAAAAAAATACCAGCAGCATTCTTTTAGTGTTCGTTTTATGCTCTTTTACTGCTAATCCTGATCATTTTTTTATTTTCAAGACAAGTTGAGACTTGAATTCTCCACTTTGCTCTTCTGAACCGGGACAAACCTTCCAGTGGATGACACTGCAAAAAACACAGTTGGATTTTTGTTTAAATAGTTTTTCCTGCTCCTGCAGGAGCATGGTTTTGATTCAGGAGCACTTTGGAATCAAGATTTATTTATAGTTCTGGTCCTTTTTCCTGAAGTTGATGAGGTTTAATGAAAAATCCATACATTAACATTTTCTTAAAATAAAACCCCGTGGTGCATCTTTCTACTGAATGCAAATAATTTCAAACATATACAATTTTCAAACAAAATAATTTCCTCTTTTTAACAAAAATATCTTTCTCTCTCCGATGACCTTGAGAAATTAGAAATGGCTTTTCTACTGTACAAAAATTAATTTTGCGTTTGACAACGGAGGCAATAAAATGGTATCAGGAATGTTGCTGGCTCAGAAAATGTTAAGATGAAAGAAACCTGTAATATATGGGATGTACGGGGAGGTTGGGAACACACTAATAATCCCAAACAATGAGGAAAATTACATTAATTGAAGATATGACGTGTACAGGCAAATTTGTTTTCCAGCCAGTAGGGATCCAAACCTTTTGAATCCAGAGGGCGTCTGAGATAAGCCAGGAGGGCAAAGCTGGAGTATAAAAAGGGCTCAGAGCTCAAGGCTCCTCATCAGCTTTCCTGCCTTCTCCTCCTGGTGAACTCGGTAAGCTTTTCCTCCCTTCTTCCCCTGGGATTTTCCTTTCAGGATTTCTGCTGGGGTTGTGGCTCCTCTGAACTCTCGGGTTTATCTGTTCCTTTTAACTGGGCTTGCTGGGTTCAGGTTTTATAGATGCAGGTGGGACTTTCCTGGTCCTTTTGGTACCCAGGTTCCCTGATAAGAGATTTTTTTTGGATGGTGGAGGTAGGAAAGGTTTCCCCACTGTGACTCTTGGTGGGTTTTTCCTTGAATCTCCTATTCCAAGTGGGATTTCGGGTTTGTCAAAAGTTCTCATGTGTGTCCACGCTCTGTGATTTCTTCTCTCATGGGCTCTCAGCACTGCCAGGTGTGAATTAAAATGGGTGGAAAGCACTGAAATGCTTGGAGCATTGAAAAGCAATTGAAAAGCAATGTCTTGGAGTGGTGGACCCAAAACCTGATGGGTGTTATCACAGGAAAATTTTGGGAAGAATTTCCTGGTGGAGTCAGGAATGCAGAGCTAAATGAAAGAAAATCAGGGTTGCTAATTCAGGCTCTCTCAGAAAAAAACTCTTAAGCAGCAGCAAGGTTTTGATCTCTGGCTGCTGATTCCACCAGTTCCAGGAACAGAGAAAGAGTTTAATGCGAATATATTAAATCCGTACGAATATAGAATATAAAATATTTTAAAGGCAGCGGGTAAATTAGAAGATTATACAAATGGGGCGTAATGAGGAGCTGAGGTCATGATTTTGCCTCTGCCCTTGTTCTCACGGGACCAGTGAGGAAGATTTTGGGCTCTGAGGTTGCTGCTACTCCTTGGAGTATTTACCACCCTTCCTTCCCTCCCCGTTGCAGGCTCTACCTCCACCTCCCAAAGATGACTTTCCTCCAAGGCCAGTGTGAGGACGACTGCTACTCCTCCTCCTGCAACTACGGGGGCCTCTACGGCTACCGGGGCTACGACTGTGGTAGCCCCTGTGGCTACCGGGGCTTGGGGAGCCTCTACGGCTCCCGCGGCCTCTACGGCTTCGGGGACCGCTACGGCTTCGGGGACCGCTACGGCAGCTTGTACGGCTACCGGGGCATCTTCGGCTCCGGGGACTGCTACAGCTCCGGGGGGCTCTACGGCGGCTACCGGGGCTTCTTCGGCTCTGGGGACTGCTCTGGATACCCCGGGTTCTACTCCGGCCGCTACGGGTTCCCCTTGGGCCGCTACGGCCAGAGGTTCGGCCATGGTGGCTGCTACAGCTTCTAGAGCCAGAGGGAGCGACCCCAAAACCCAGCCTGGGTTTGGAGGGTGTGGATGGATGGAGAGTCCGGCAGCGGAGAGTTTTGGGGACAAGAGCCACCCCCGGGGTGCTCCGAGAGCTCTGTGCTGATTCGCCTTCATCCCGCGGCCCCAACTCTTCTCTCAAGCCAGATCTTCTCCTCAACACTCCCAGCAAACCAAACCCAGCGGTTTTGGCATTTCCTCTGACTGGATGATGTGGGTGTCATGTGACTTTGGGCGTGTGGTCTTTCCCTTCTGTATCCCTTTCAAAATTATCTCTGCCTTTCGTTCCTATTAAAGATTTTTTTTTTCTGCATCAATTCAGCCTTTCTGGGTTCGTTTGTCATTTAAGCTTGAAATCTTTGGTGTCCAAAATCCTGAGGAAACCTCAGCATCTTGTTTGCTCTTTTTTACTTATTTTAAATGCAAATTAATGCCAGGGATTAGGTGGAGGCCGCACAAATATGAAATCCTTCTCAGCAAAAGGATTTGGAGATAAAATTATGAACTTTGAGAGCTTAAGGATTGAGATGGCAAAGATGAGGTTGGATCTCAGTCCAGTGTCCAGCTCTGGGCCTCTCAAGCCAAGATGGACACAGAAGGGCTGGAAAATCTTGGGATGGGAACGGGGCTGGAACAGCTGGAGAAGGGAATTGAGAATCCTGAGGGGGCTGGGGATGCTCAGCCTGGAGAAAGAGAGGATCCAGGGGGAATTTTGGGATCTTCCAGGGGAAATATGGAATCTGTCAGGGGGGATATGGGAGCTCTGCCAGGTTGGAAAATTTGGGAAAATCCCTCCTGTTCAGGTGCTGGAAGGGGCTGCCCAGGGACAATGAGGACATTTCAATTTTTTAATTGTCTTTAGGACTTTTTGCCTTTTTTTTTTTTCCCCACGACTTTTCTTCCCCCATCTTCTGGCTTTTAGTCCTTGGATTTATTTCTTGTAGATGCACCTGTAAAAATGGATTTTATTCAGCTCAAATGGATTTCCTTCTGTTCAGTGTGGATCGAAGGCGTGGTTTGAGTTTTCCAGGCCAACATCCACACAGGCAAAGCCACCACTTCCTCCTTGACACCTTTCCCATTGATTTCAACATGAAGTTTTAGGGTTTCTTCTTATGTTTTAATGGCTGGGCATGAAATGTATCTGTTAAATTGGAGAGTGACAGAAAATTGAGACTCTGGAACAAGAACAGTTGAATTCAGTTTCCAGGAACTGGACAATATTCAGCTCAGCTGAACATTTTTCTATATTCTCTATTGAGGTCTGGCACAAATTGTTTTTTTTATTTTGAAACATCATTATAAAGATTATTCCAGCCCTGTTGTGATGAAGTTTTAGCTCTAACCCAGGCCAAAGCAACACTTTTAACCTTAAATCTGATAATAGCTTCAATTAAGAAAAGGAAATGGAGAAGTTTTGGCATTTCTTGAATTTCTGAGGGGTTGAAGGGAAGAAAAGAGTAAATTTAAGGGGAGCAGCTGCTCAGAGTATGGAACGGAAGGAAGAGTTTTGAATCCTAGAATTCCAGGATCACTGAGGCTGGATCCAAGATGATCAATCCCAACCTGTGCCTGATCCCCACCTGGTCACCCAAGAAAAGTCCAGGAATTCTTTGGACACCCCCAGGGGTGGCCACTCCAAACCCCCCAAGCCTGATTGCCCTTTCCAGGAGGGATTTTCCCAAATTTCCCACCTGAGCCTCCCCTTGGCGCAGTTCCCTCTTGTCCTGTTCCATTCCCTGGGATCAGATCCCAAATCCCCCCTGGCAGATCCCGAAATTCCCCCTGGATCCCCCTTTTTCTCTAGGCTGAGCCCCCCCCAACTCCCTCAGGGTTCTCCATTCCTTTCTCCGGCTGCTCCAGCCCCGTTCCCATCCCTGGACATTCTCCAGTCGGTTTTCCATGAAGATTCCAGAGCTGGAAATGGATTCAAGGACAGGAAGTCCCTTCAGAATCCCACAGCTCCCAGAATATCCACACACCAAGGACAGACACAAGAAAACAACCGAGTCTCCAGAGCTCTTTTGAAATGCAGAAAGTATTTAATAGAATAAGAAAAAGATCTGGCACAGTTACAGAAAGATTATAGTTTTAGGATGCTGGGAGCAGCTCCGGGAGATGAGTCACGGCACTCCAGAACATTCCTTTTTGCTGAAGCTGTGTTGTTCATCCTTCAGGTCCTCGTAAATCCAGATCAAAGGCGAGACAGCCCTAACGCTCCCTCACCCAGGGCTGCAGCACCGAGCTGGAAGTGCTTATTGGAAATGCAGATGACACCAAATCTCATTTCACAGAGGTCCTCCAGCCCCATTGCAGCAACTCTTAAGAAGTTTCACACGAATTGCAGACTGTCCCTCCCGTTGCTGGAGGGGCTGTGGGAGGGTTTAAACGTGGAATATCAGGAGAGCTGAGAAAGGCAGGAAGAAGGAGACAGAGAGAGCAACAAAAAAAAAAAAATAAAAATAATTCCAAGGGGTTCCAGAGCACGGCAAAGCCCCCATTGGTGGGAAGTTCACTCGTCCAAACATCAGCGCCGTTCGTCCGTGGGCCTGGATCCGTCCGCCGGGGATTCTCCCGTGTGTGGGATCAGCAGCAGGGGTAGCAGCAGGAGTAGGAGCAGCACGAGGGGTAGTAGTAGCGCGTGGTGAGGCGCCGGGACGTGCAGCAGTTGCTGTAGGAGCGGCGGCAGCAGCTCAGGGTGCGCGTGATGATGGGGCTGCAGCTGTAGGTGCGGGTGCAGCTGCGGTAGCAGGGCGAGCAGCACAGGGTGTAGCAGCGGGGGGAGTAGCAGCAGGACATCTTGGGGTGGAGGTGGGGGAGGAGAGTCTGGGAAAAAGTGGGGAGAAAAAGGGTTGGTAGTGAAAAAAGGGGAGAAGGTTTGTAGGGGCAGAGTCGCGGTGCGAGGGAGGTGGGGTTGGGTGGAAATGTTGAGGGAATACCTTAGGTTTGCACGGGGTTTTCATGTCAGAGATTCCCAGAATCTGAGAACCCCAGGATCCCAGGATTCCAGAACCCCAAAACCCCATGATTGCAGAAACCCAGAATCCCGGGGTTCTAGAATCCCAGGAACCAGAACCCCATGATCCCAGAATCCCAGAACCTTAGGATCCTCAGGATCCCAGAACCCCAAAATCCCAGAACCTCAGATTCCCAAAACCCCAGGATACCAGAACCCCAGAATCCCATGATTCCAGAAACCCAGAATCCCAGGGTTCTAGAACCCCAAAAATTGCAGAATCCAGAACACCAGGATCCCAGAATCTGAGAACCTCAGGATCCCAGAACCCCAGAATCCCAAGATTCCAGGATTCCAGAACCACAGGATCTCAAGATCACTGAGGTGGGAAAAGATCTCCAAGACTGAGTCCAACTTGCCCCCAGTCCCCACCTGGTCACCCAGCCCAGAGCACCGAGTGCCACCTCCAGTCCTTCCTTGGGATGGGGACCCCAAACCTCCCTTCCAAATCCTGAAAACCCTTTCCAAGAAAAACAAAAATCAAAAATCTTCCCTAAGAAGGAATTTGTGGGTGTTTGGTGTCTAGGCTCCCATCTCAGGGTAGGAGTGTGGAGGAGTCCCAGTGTCTGGAATTCCGATGACTGGAATCCCTCACAGCGATTTCTGGAGTTCTTAGAAGTGCTCCAGCATAACTCAAGCAGTTCATTAAAGTCTCCAGCCTCCCTGTCTGCTTTTAATCTTGGCACAGATACCATCTCCTGGCTAACACCGGCTTTGTTAGTGCTGGTTCTAGCAAGGACACTCTGCTGGACAGCAAAGAATTAAATCCTGCAGCTCTGAGCTGCCCCAGGGACTCCAGAGGGACACAAACAATTCCTGGGAATTCCATATTCCCCATTGCCACATCCTACCACAAGAAAGCCATTTCCTCCTTGCACAACAACTCTAAAAATTCCAGGAGTCACCACAGGGGGAAAAGAAAGGAAACCCAGAACTTCTAACTCAACTTTCCAAAGACACGGGAGCGTCCATGTGTCGATGTCCCCCCAAAATAAAATCATCCAGGGGAAAACACCCATGGATTTTCCCCCAAGTTCAAGGATTCTCTGCGAGAACAGGATTGGGACTCACCGAGTTCAGCGGGAAGAGCGAACCAAGAGGAGCCGTGTGAGCAGCGCTGGGCTCGGGAGCTTTTTTATATTCCCGTTGTGGAAGCCGGAGCAGTTCCCCGAGAGCTTCCCTTAGTCACGGGACAAATTTGGGAAGTACATCAGCAGCCCAATTGCTATAATTGTTTTCCTCGGCATTTAGGACAATTTTGGAATTCCTGGGTGCTGTGATTACAGCCCGGGAGGTTCTTTCATCTCCAGGCTTTCCAGGACAAAGGGATTTCTGGGAAAGCATTCAGAGTATGGCTGGGAACGGCACTGGAGGCTACACAGAACAGCTCCAACCACAATTCCTGGACAGGGGAGTGCTTGGATTGGTTCTTTACCTCGTGGCCCCACAAGGGAGGTGGGCACTGGAGGTTTTGGGGTGACGTAAAACACAAGGGGAGCGGGGTAGAATCGCCCCGAGCACTCCGGGATTTTCGTCACAATTAATGACAGACGTTCCACTGATTCCTTCAGGTTCCTCTCCTGCCTATAATTTATCCTAAGAGAGGTCCAGGACAAGGCACGAGATCAATTAAAGCAGCATCTGAGCAATGTGGTTAATTTTTATGGTGTGGGGTTTGGGGTTTTTTTTTGTTTTGCTTTTTTTTCTCCTGATGAAATTATTGGGAAAAATGCGCTTGAGTTGGTGACTTGTGATATCACTCACGTGCCTGATATTTATTATAAATTCTATTTATTTATAGGGTTTGTATATAAATATGTGATATTTGTAGGGTTTTTAAATGGGATTCGTGGGCATGAGCTCAGCCCAGGATCCCTGATATTTATTAGAAACCCTATTTATTTATAGGGTTTATATATGGGATTCATGGGCATGAGCTCAGCCCAGGATCCCTCCCTGCCCTGAGCATGGGCAGGGGGTGTGAGGGAAGGGATTCCTGGTGAGATCCCACCCGGAATTCTGAGCCCAGCTCTGGTGTCCCCAATATAAAATGGGCGTAGAATTTTTGGAGTGAGTCCAGAGGAGGCCACAAAGTTGATGAAGGGCCTGGAGCCCCTTCCCTGTGGATCCAGGCTGGGAATGTTGGGAATGTGGAGACCCCAGAGCAGCTCCCAGGATGTGTAGGGAGAGGGACTTTTCCTCAGGAACTGCAGGGACAGGAATGGGATCAGGGGCACAGAAGGGGAATTTGGATGAGATTTTGGGCAGGAATTATTCCCTGGGAGGGTGGGGATGCCCTGGCTTGGGTGATTCCATGGATTCTTCACCCCTCGGAGTGTCCAGAAAGAGAAAGGACAGGGCTTGGAGTAGCCTGGGACAGTGGGGTGTGTCCCTGCCATGGCAGGGGTGGAATCAGGAGATCTTTAAGGTCCTTCCAACCCAACCCAACTCAACCCAACCCAACCCAACCCAACTCAACCCAACCCAACCCAACCCAACCCAACCCAACCCAACCCAACCCAACCCACTCCACTCTTCCAAATCCATCATATCGAGCCAAAAAAACCCATTTTTTTTTCTTAAAAAAACTCTTTGGGGGTCCTCCTCAGCTCTAGTGATGCAACCCAGGTCTCCTAAATTCACAAGAGTTACAATTCTGAGATTATTTTCCTGCCTTGGTTGGGCTGGAGAGTACCAAGGGCTGGATTCCCCTCGGGAGGGATTTTTCCCGGGGCAGGGAAGCAGGAATTGCTCCCTGACCTGCTGGGCTGGCATTTCCCAGCCAGGTGCAGCTGGAGCTGTGTCAGGGATTTATTTAAATCCAGAAAATTTATTTATTATCAAACCTCCCTTGGCCCCGGGGCTCCCTCCCTTCCTTCCCCGCTTGAGGAACCTTTGAGCAACAAACCAGGAGGGTTTAAATAATCCAAATATTGCCCCAGGAGCTCCTCATGGCTTGCATTGATACCATAAATTCTGATGAGGCTCAGCACTTCCCCGATGTCTGTCATTATCCTCATTTAATATGCAAATGAGGCTCGCCTCACTGCGGGGGAAGGTCATACAGGGAGGAATTTGCTGAACTGTAAAAAAAAGGTCTCTTGATTTGTGCTGGGAAGGCTGAAAATCAGCATTTAAAAAATTTGCTGCAAAGTGATTTTGTAATTTTAACTCCCATAAATTCCCTTGTCTGTTCTGAAATCTGGATTTCATCACTGAAGCTTAGGAGGAACCAAAAAGGTTTTTAAGACAAAAAAATTGTGGGTTTTGGTTTTATTTTTGTGTTGTCAGGTTGAGCTGAGAACAAATTAATGATCCCTGATGGAGGGGAAACCAATTATTTTAATTGAAGGTGTGACGTGGGCAAATATATTTAATTTTGTTGCTGTTTACATTGGTCAGATAATTTCTGAGTGACCACAGCACCTCCCAAAGGGCTGACGGGCACTGAAAGGCCAGAAATTGTCCTGGGAAATTCAAAAAATGCAGGACATTTCCCAAAGTTCCTGCAGTGATACAAATTGATGCAAAATGTGGGTGTCCCAAACCCTGAAAATCTGAAATTGAGCTGAAGAAATGGGAATTCATTTCTGTGCCTAAAAACACAGGGAGGAACTCAAGAAAGGGTTTGGTCATTAGGTGGAAATATAATTTATAGAACCACTTAATTAGAGAATGATGGAGTGAAAATCCCAGGGAATAATAAATTTAATAAAATTTAATGAAGGGCTCTGATTCATGGGACAGGTTAAAACCTGCTCATGCCCAGTAAACTTCAGAGCTTTTTTTTTTTTTTTTTTTTTTACATTCTATACAAAATTTAAATGCGAATATTTTGAAAAAATATTTAAAATAAAAACCAATTCCAGTTTATTTCAGACTGTGAAACAGGAAAGTTTATTATCTACTCCAGCAACCTTTAACTCCTTTTAAACTTTTGGGCCTTTGGGGATTTGGGGGTTTGGGGATTTGGGGGTTTGGGAATTTGGGGGTTTAGGAATTTGGGTACTTGGGGTTTGGAGGTTTGGGGATTTGGGAATTTGGGGGTTTAGGAATTTGGGTACTTGGGGTTTGGAGGTTTGGGGATTTGGGAATTTGGGGGTCTGGGGGTTTGAGGATTTGGGGGTTTGAGGGAGTCTGGAATTCTGTGTGTCGGAACATCTTGGAGCCCCACACGGGGCAGAATTCAGGCTGGAAATGTCACCTGAATAATTTCTCCTAAATCTTCACATTTTTCAGCTCGTGCTTTGGAAAAGGAAATGTTTTTGGTGGATGAGGGGCAGAGTTGGGACATGGCAAATGTGAGCTCTGCAGCAGACAGGAAATTGAGGTGCTCAGTGTGTCCTTGGGCCCTCAGATTCTGCTGAGAACTGAGAAGTTGGTGCCCCTTTAAATTTTCTTTTCTCTATGTGTGTCAAGTAAATAATTCAAAGTCAAAAGTAACATTGGAAAGAGCTGTTTAAAATAAAATATTAAAAAGGACATTAAAACACAACCAAAGGCAGCGCTGCGTTGCAAGATCTTTTATTGGGAGTAAGAAGAAGTTACAGCTTGTAGTAGCACAGGAGCAGCCAGAGGTTCAGACTACCACACACTGAGGAGTAGCTACACCTCAGAGCAGAACTCTGGGGAGTAAAGCTGGTGTTGCAGAGGAGCAGAGCTCCCCTGTGCAGTTACTCCTCAGAACACACAGCAATCCCATCCCGAAACACGGAGAGGGAAGAGCAAAAAAAAAGCAAATTAATCAGAGTGACAGCGAGATCTCAAAATCTCAGGAGTTGAGCCGGACCTAAATCCACCCAGGAGCCTCCAGGAGCGCGGATTTTGGGATTTTCCTGCCAGGGCTGGGCTCAGCACTGGTAGCAGGGGTAGCAGCTGCCGTAGGAGTATCTCTGCAGGTAGCGGGACGAGAAGGGGGAGCAGTAGCGGGAGCTGAAGGACGGGCAGCAGTCGCGGTAGCCACCGAGCCTCCCGTAGTAGCCCTGGTAGCCGCAGGGGCTGCCGCAGTCGTAGCTGCGGGAGCTGAACACGGTCCCGTAGCTGCAGGGGGAGTAGCAGGAATCCTCGCACTGCCGCTGGTAGCAGAAAGTCATCTTGGGGCTGGAGGGAGGCTGGAAAAGAGGGATCGGGGAATCAGGGAATGCTGGAGTTCGGGATGGGAGGGAATTAAGTTAAAGCTCATCTCTAATTAAGAGCTCGTCTCGTTCCAGCCATGCCACGGGCAGCGGCTCCTTCCCCTAGGCCAGGCTGCTCCGAGCTGGCCTTGGACACCCCCAGGGATGAGGAATCCACCGAATATCCTGGGAATACCCATGGAATATCCTGTGAATGTCCCTGGAATATCCCGTGAATATCCATGAAATATCCCGGGAGTATCCTGTGAAAATCCATGGAAAATCTGGTGAATGTCTACAGAATACCCCGTGAGTATCTATGGAATATCCCCTGAATATCCATGGAGTATTCTGTGATTATCCTGTGAGTATCCTGTGAATATCCATGGAGTATCCATGGAATATCCATGGAATACCCAGTGAGTATCCATGCAGTATCCAGTGAGTATCCATGGAATATCCCGTGAATAACCATGGAGTATCCATGGAGCATCCCATGAGTATCCACTGAATATCCATGGAATATCCCTGGAATATCACATGAATATCCATGGAATATCCCGTGGATATCCATGGAATATCCCTGGAATATCCTGTGAATATCCATGGAGTATCCCATGAATATCCACAGAGTATCCCGTGAAAATCCCCTGAATATCCAGTAGAGGAAGAAGGATGAACGACTCTGAACCTCTCGGTTCAAGGCCAACCTCTGCAGGAATATCCCACCCAAACCTCCCTAATTAATAACAAACAACTAATTAATAATAAACCCCGAAATAACCCATAACACCCTCAAATAACGCATTTCTCTCAGCGCATATCTAGATAAGCCAAATTTCCACATTTAGCAGCGCCTTAATACCCCATTTTTAACCAAAAAACCCTGAAATGCATGGCCACACACAAAACACAATTCAAATTCAAATTTAAAACATAATTTTAAAATTCACCTACCGCCCCTGCCCCGCTAGGGCAAAGCCCAACAGCAAAGCCCTTTAAGCCCGACTTACCGCGCTGAGCAGGAGCTGAGGCTGAAGGCGCGAGTGCCAAGGCTCGGGTTTCTCTCCCTTTTATACATTTATCAGCCCCAGCCCCTGCTTTAAACTCATTTTCAGCCACCCCGAGCACGTCAGCAGCTGATGGGGTTGTTTTCCTCGCTTTGGGATCGTTACTCAGCTCTTGGCTGCCACAGGGATGACTTCGCGCTGCTCTTTCCTTTCATGTCCAGACTTCCTGGGACAATTAAATCTGGGGAATTAAGGGTGGCGAAATCTGAGTTATAGCAGGAAAAAAGGAAGGAAGGATATTGGGAGCAGAATTAATGGATGCTCGCAATCCCCAATTTGGGATGAATGGGCAAATGGAAATATGTGGAACCTGCAATGAGGCTGGGTTCATCTGAGGAGGAAAGAATTTCAATTGTTTTTCAAGGTGAAAAATCCCCGGAAATAATTTATTGTCTGAGTCTATTTCAAAATCACATTTTTAGGCCGGAATATTTATGTTATTTTTATTTATACTTTTAAAAATTTATTATTAAGTAATTTGATCAAACTTCAACAAACTTCTGAGTTGTAGAAATAAATGGGGATCCTTTTCTATGTAAGACTGGAAAGGCATTTGAATAAATCTTGACATCAATGACTTAAATGAACCTTAAAGCGGGTAGAAATAAAAAAATAAATAAATAAAATAAAAAAAAAAAAATCTAAATTATTTCAAGTCTTCAGGTTTGTTTTGGGACATTTGAAATCCCCAGGCGTGTTTTGTGAAATCCACTCATGAACTCAGTTTTTTTGAAGAGTCAACCCAAGTGAGGAAAATTTCACTGGCTCCAAAAAATCTGCTTGGTGTTTGCTCTCATTTAGACCTGAAAATTATTCGCTCAGGGATTCCCGGCAAGGAGAATTACAAAAAATCTGAGAAATCCCCTGAATCCTGAACACAGTTTAATGAAAATTCTCCTTCATTTTGTCGAGGTGTTTCATTCACCCTAATGAAGGTGAATAATCCCGAGCCCCAGCCTGGGGTTCCCCAGTGACCTTCACCTCCAAACGCTGTTTTGCTGTTTACTCCCATCCCAGGGGTGGATAATGACAGGCAGCACCTGAGGAGTTCTGGGCCTTTCTCTACATTTGGAATATCCAAGCCTTCATTAAGACTTATTAAATGTTTTTGGGCACAGAGAGATTTATTATTTCAGCATGAGCACCACGTTGCTACACCCGGCTGTTATGTAACGCCCGCTCCAAAAAACATCCAAAAAAAAATTGAGGTGTCCTGTTTCCTGCCTTTATTAAAGTTTATAATTTATAGCTTTGCAATTGGATCTCCATGAGGTTTCTTGTTGTTTTTTCCCCCCCTCTAAAAATATATCCTGGACATTCCATGTCAATGCTTACAGGCCAATTTTCTGGCTGAATCAATAATCAAATCAAAGAGTGGCTCTTTCCTCTTTGGAAGTGATGGGAGCCCCAGTGCTTCCTGTGTTATTCAGAATTAGGAAATTTATAACATGCAGAGGTTGTGTGTTCTTTTCCCCCGTGTTATTCAGAATTAGGAAATTTATAACATGCAGAGGTTGTGTGCTCTTTTCCGTCGTGTTATTCAGAATTAGGAAATTCATAAAATGCAGAGGTTGTGTGTCCTGTCCCCTCGTGTTATTCAGGATTAGGAAATTCATAAAATTCAGAGGTTGTGTTTCCTTTTCTCCCGTGTTACTCTGAATTAGGAAATTCATAAAATGCAGAGGTTGTGTGTCCTTTTCCCCCGAGTTATTCAGAATTAGGAAATTCATAAAATGCAGAGGTTGTGTGTCCTGTCCCCTCGTGTTATTCAGGATTAGGAAATTCATAAAATGCAGAGGTTGTGTTTCCTTTTCTCCCGTGTTACTCTGAATTAGGAAATTCATAAAATGCAGAGGTTGTGTGTCCTTTTCCCCCGAGTTATTCAGAATTAGGAAA
The DNA here is from genome assembly GCF_029582105.1 of Oenanthe melanoleuca. Taxonomy (NCBI): domain Eukaryota; kingdom Metazoa; phylum Chordata; class Aves; order Passeriformes; family Muscicapidae; genus Oenanthe; species Oenanthe melanoleuca. The sequence goes on along the minus strand of NC_079358.1, from coordinate 3,021,116 downwards.
TTCATAAAATGCAGAGGTTGTGTTTCCTTTTCTCCCGTGTTATTCAGAATTAGGAAATTCATAAAATGCAGAGGTTGTGCGTCCCTTTCACGGCTGTTCCAGGGGGAAAAAAAAATCCCAACGAAGCACAATCACAGCCAGGCCGCTCTTCCAGACCTGCCGCGTTGGGAATTCCGCAGGACTTTGCTGATCCCGAGGAGTCGCCGCTGTCCCAAAGCGCAAATTCAGCGCGATGATAGCCAGGTTTAATTGGCCTAAGTGGTTTTGGGATGAGAGGGACGTGGCGGGCGGAGCCTCCCCAGTCACGGATGTGTTTGATGGGGGGGAAAAGGGGCTGGGAATCGGGGCTGACCCAAACACGAGTCCCGTGTGCGGGGCGGGACCGGGAGCTCCATAAAAACCCCGCATCCCTGCGAAGGAACCATCCCCTTCTTCTGCCTTCTCCTCCTTGCAGACCAGGGTAAGTGGGAACAGATTTGGGAAATCCGAGTGAATGAACAAGGGATGGATTCGAGGATGTTCCCCCTCTTTTTTTTTTCTTTTTTTTTTTTTTTTTTTTTTTTTTCTTCCTGCTAAATGCTGCAGCCAAAGGGGAATTGAGATTGTGACTTTGGAGTTATTCCCGTGGGAAAAAAAAAAAAAAAATCCTTCTTGGCTGTTTATTTTAATATCGGAGTGTTTGAAACACCCTCAGTCCTGCACGGGTCCCCTTTTCACTTCAAATTTTTGTCTCAGAGCAGCTCTGAGGATTTCCCAGCCCTGCTTTGACTCAGGGTCGCGGGGCTCTTTTTTGGACTCATTTTTCATCAGGGCTTTGTGCGAAAGCTCAGGATGGAGGATTAGAGGGAAGAGCTGGCCCTAAATTTAGGAAGGAAGATTAGGGGGAAGAACTGGTCCTAAACCTAGGATGGAGGATTAGGGGAAAGAACTGGCCCTAAATTGAGGATGGAGGATTAGGGGAAAGAACTGGCCCTAAATTGAGGATGGAGGATTAGGGAGAAGAACTGGTCCTAAACTCGGGGTGGAGCGATGGATGAGCGCCCTGATCAGTGTTGGCTGTTTCTCCCTTCCCTGCGGGGTTTTACTCGCGGTTTACTCAGGGTTTACTCGCTGTCTGGACGCGTCTCACCGGCTTCTTCTCCCTCCCTCTTTTCCAGCCTCCCTGCAGCCCCAAGATGACTTTCTGCTACCAGCGGCAGTGTGAGGATTCCTGCTACTCTCCCTGCATCCCCAAGACGACTTTCTGCTACCAGCGGCAGTGCGAGGATTCCTGCTACTCCCCCTGCAGCTACGGGACCGTGTTCAGCTCCCGCAGCTACGACTGCGGCAGCCCCTGCGGCTACCAGGGCTACTACGGGAGGCTCGGTGGCTACCGCGACTGCTGCCCGTCCTTCAGCTCCCGCTACTGCTCCCCCTTCTCGTCCCTCTACCTGCAGAGATACTCCTACGGCAGCTGCTACCCCTGCTAAATCCGCGGGGAATTAATTAATGACGGAATTCCCCGCAGCTCCGAGATTTGGGAGAGATCGGGTTTCTATAAAATTCCCCTAAAATCGCTTTGTTTTCCTTTTTTTTTTTTTTTTTCCTCTGCTGTATCTCTCAGCTCTCCCTGGGTTTAGAGATGTAGAAGAAACAGGGTTTAGTATTTATTAACAAATGGCTCATTTTTAGTTTTCTCAGCTCCGTTTAGTGAAACCTGGAGCTTTCCTGTCCTAGGGGTGAATTTCTGACTTAACTGCCTTTGAAACTGCCTCAAAAAATCCCCCAAATCATCTAATCAGCTTCGTTTCGTTGGACTGGAAAAAAGCGGAAAAATCTGAAAACGGAAGATCCACAGCCCAGTGGAACCGGGAGATTTTCTGCACATATAAATTCACACATAAATTCATGTGCCAATTCTTTCTACTGTCTGTGCTAGTTTAGATTGTGACTGCGAGCTTTACTCTCATTAAAAACGTTTCAGCATCACGAAATTGCCCTGGTTTGCTTTTTCTGGCTTTCTGCTTTTTCTGGACTCGGATTTTTGTCCCCGCCTTGGTGTTCCGTGGGGTCACAGCACACCCTGTGGTTTTTCTGAAACTCCTCATAAACTCAGCTTAGGACATTTTGCACACCGATAGCGATGCAGTAGAACCTCAGAAAATTAATTCCAATTCCGGAATTCTCTGGGAAATCTTTGGAAATATTCCTTACAATTTGCTTTCACATCCCAGCGGGTGCGCAGGCATTGGACACAACAGTTCTGTAAAACACTAAGACACTAATAAATTTAATTTTGGAGGATAACACCAGAAATCGGGAGAAAACCCTTATTTATCCCGTTTTTTTTTTTTTTGTTTTTTTTTTTTTTTGTTTGTTTGTTTGTTTGTTTTTTTGTGTCTGGGATTTTCCCATTTTTCCCGATGGCGAGACCCGATCTGTTACAGAACAGAAAATTTCACTTTCCAGAGCAGAAAATCTCACTTTCCCTTCACCCTGGGCTCCATCGGGATGACAATGGGAGCATGAAGTTCCCAGGCTGTTCCACCCCGTCCTTGGGATGAGGAGTGACTCAAATTATTCACGGCACAGGTGTCTCAGAATCTGGGCACAAATGAGCTTTGAAATCTCATTGGGAGTGTAATTGCCGCCCTTCGATCTCACAGGGGCAATCCCGGCATCCCAGAATCCCGGAATCCCCAAATTTTGGGTAGGAAGGGACCTCTGGAGACATCCCAGGGCAGACTCCCGCCAAGGGAACAGAGCTGGGTTCGGCTCAGAGCAAAATATGAGCTCAAAATTCATGGAAAAATTCAGCAAAACTGAGGGTCGTATTTTCCAAATTACAGGCTGGAGCTTTCCCAAAGCTGTTGATTAATTTTGGCGAATTTATCCGAATTTTGTTGAATTTATCCATTCAGAAGCACAGCTCAAGCTGTATTCTGGTCTTTAATGTAGCTGCAACTGATCATAATTTCAATCTATTCTCTAACTAACTCTAATTGATAAAACCCGGGGAGTTACAAATTCCCAAATAAAATCTGGAAAGCTTTGCGCAAGTAAAACCACGTGGAAATAAATTAAATTCTGCCCTCGCAGCCCTACAGACTGATTTAGCTACTTTAACGGGTCCACTTAAAGAAAGAGTTAAAATTCGTGGGATTTTAACATATATTTTTTTCGCCCCGGGAGACCTAAAGATAAAACCAGAAATAAATCCAGATTTGGAGGATGAGGAGGCAAAGGAATTAATTGTTGCGTTTCTCGTGGCTCTTTGTGCAGAGCCGCATTTGAATGAAAGGTTTAAAAGGCTTAAAATAAAAGGTTTAAAATACATTCTGACTAAAGCAAACATCGAACTGCCTCAACCCGCACCTTTGAAGTGACTCTTTTTCAATAATGGAGCAGCAGAGAAAAGAATTAAGCTTTAAATAGAATAATGACAGCTTGTAAATAAATAAAACAGTTACGGGCGTCTCCGAGGTGCTTTGAACTGCTAAAATTATCGACTCTGGGGAAAAGTGGAGACATTGTAACTTTTTGTTGAAGGGCCACAATGGAATAAATAAATTAATTGATATTTTTGCTCTTCAAACCTGTCACTTGGAATAGGGATAATGACTTATTTCCAATTTTCATGCTGGAACACGAAAGGGTCTGAGCTGCTGGGCTTCTCAACACCTCACATGTTCATTCATGTGCCACTGGATGATAAATTTCGAGCCTTGAACTTCATCTGGGGAAGAATTTCTTCTTGGCAAGGGTGGTCAGGACTGGAAGGGGCTGCCCAGGGAGGTTTGGAGTAGCCAGCCCTGGAATTGTCCAAGGAACGCCAGGACGTGGCACTCAGAGCTCTGGGCTGGGTGGGGATTGGTCAAAAATTGGATGAGGATTTTGGAGGTGTTCCCAGCCTGAATAATTCTGGGATACTGACAAAAAATCCCACGGAAAAACAGAGGAGTAAACCCATGAAAACCAACCAAAATCCAAAGGACTGCAGCAACGCAGATTCTTTTCTGTGGATGAAAAATTCCACAGGCAGTGTGAGAGACAAAGCAGCGCAGCAAGAACGCGCTGGAAGCATAAAAATCCTGAGGGGGTTTAGATTGGATTTTGGGAGGAAATTCCTCCCTGTGAGGGTGGGGAGGCCCTGGGTTGGATTTCTCAGAGAAGATGGGGCTGCCCCATCCCTTGAAGTGTCCAAGACCAGGCTGGACAGGGCTTGGAACACTCTTGGATAGTGGATGGTGTCCCTGCCAATGGCAAGGGGTGGAGGAAGTGGATTTTTAAGTTCCCTTCCAACCCAAACCGTGCTGTGATACCACGATGGGACATTTCACACCATTGACCACTTAGAGACTCATTTTCGGCCAGGAAGAATAAACCCAGAACAGAATAAATCGTTGATGCAATGCAGATTCTTTATTGCGGGTGACAAAGGCCACGGGCAGCGCCAGCGAGAGACGAAGCAGCGCAGCAAGAACGCGCTGGAAACCCAAAAATCCGGAGGCAGCAGCGAGGCCCAGGGCAGGGCGGCAGCGCAGAGATTCCCCCGCGCCAGGGCGGGCTGGGGGCTCGGAGCTGGGCAGAGCAGGGCAGAGCCGGAGCCCAGGGCAGCACAGAGGGAGCAGCTTCGGGGGGCAGCGCTGGGGAGCCCGAAGGCGGCGGGCGAGGCTCGGCAGGGTCACCCTGGCAGGGCACGGCGAGCCCGCGGCTCCGGGGGCAGCGGGGCCAGCGCGGAGCAGCGGCTGCAGCTCCGTCCTGCAGCTCCATCCTGCAGCTCCATCCTGCCCCGGGTGGCACAAGGGGTTTGGGGCTTAGCAGGGCTTAGCAGGGCCCGCAGCCTCGGGGGACGCCGCAGCTGCCCCCAAAACCTCCAAAGCCGCCGGAGCCCCCGCGGCGTCCAGCGGAGCCGCCGGAGCCGCCTCCGACGTAGGGAACTCCTGCCGAGCCCACGGAGCTCTGCTGCGAGAAGGAGCTGAGGATGGGCCCGGGGAAGGTGACCACCGTGGCCGGGGGCTGGATCACCACCGTGGAGTCGGGGCACTGCCGCACGCAGGCCTCGTTGCAGGTGTCAGCCAGAGGGGCCGGGGCGGCCACTCCGCAGCTGGGGGCACAGCAGGACATCCTTTGGCTCGGCAGGGGAAGCTGCAAGACAAGGCACAGCCTCGGGCTCATCCCAAATCTCTGCTCCTCTCTCCCTCCTGGAGATCCCGGCCCAGGACACGCTCTGGATCATCTCAGGCCTTCCCAGCAAAACCCCTGGAGCAGCTGGAATGGCTCCTGGAACCCCTCGCTGCCCTCGCCATCCCCGGCTCTACCCGGCCCGTGGGAATGAAGACAATCTCCCCCATCCCCATCACCAGGCTCGCAGAGGACTGGAGCCCACGGGGATAACCCCAACCATCCTAAATGTGCACTGGGAGAGCTGCTGGAGCAAAGATTCCTCGGGAAGTCCAGAGATTCTCTGGGAAAGGTGCAGGGGGAGGAAGAGAGGATGGAGGGAAGATTCGGACTCACCACAACGATCAAGGACAAGAGTGAAGTGGAGAGAGCTGGATGGAGCCCTGTGGAGCGCTCGGCCCTTTTATACATCCCAGAGTGCCCGGGGCATGGGCCAGGGGTTCCGGCAAACGCCCCCAAAATTCGTAATTCATGATGACAAGTTAAATGACACAGCTAATGATGGGGGACAGATCTTTGTCATTCCCTTATTGGAGATATTGGTGAGCAAACGTGTCCTGGACCATGACAGGCAAGGGAGGGCCAGTCCTGACCCATCAATAATTACATGACAGACACGGCACTGCCGGAGCTGAGCTCGCAGCCCCAATAAACCCCGCTCTGGCCCTAATTCCTCACTTTGCTCACAAAGAATCCCGAGCACCCTTTGGGATGCAGCCACGACACCCTGAGCCCAGCCCGGCCGTGCCCATGAGCAGCAGCGCCCAGCTGAGCCCGGCCTGGGGTCACGGCCAGGGCCCGTCTGGCTCTGGGGGGCTCGCCCAACACCCCCTGGGCCAGCGCTGGGGCCAGCTGGGCAATGCAGGAGGGCTCGGCCCCGGCCCCGCTCACACCCACGGGGCTGCAGGAGCCGCAGGGACCCGGCCCCGCTGCTGCCCCGCTGCTCCTCCCGTGCTGGCCCCTCTGGCCCTGCTGGCCTGGGCTGTGTCCCGCCGCTCTCCCCTTCCCTGGGCAAGGGTGCTTGGCCACGAGTGGGATCTTTTGAAGAGGGAAACCGGGACAGGGAAACCACAAAATCCACCAGAACCTTCCAGGGAGGCTATTCACAGACATGTCAAGAGAGCCCAAAACGCAGGGCTGAGCATCTTCTGCTCACCCTGGGAGCTGAGGGGATTTGGGAGACACCCCGAGAGCGGCTCCTGCTCCTGCCCAAGCTGCCGCTGCCTCTGTTTACCAGCCCGTAAAAGGAGCTAATGACAGGGGGGATGGCTGGGGCAGCGCCTCAAAGAGCTGCTACGAGATGCCAGGAATTGCTCTCTGTAAGCAAAGTGAGGGATTAGGGCCAGAGCGGGGTTTATTGGGGCTGCGAGCTCAGCTCCGGCAGCGCCGTGTCTGTTCTGTCATCTAATTACTGATGGGTCACGACTGGCCCTGCGAGCGCTTCTCTCTTGCCCGTTCAATTCCTCACCAATGTCCACAATGGGGGGTGACAGAATTTTCCTGCGTCCCTTCGATTTATGAAGCGTGCATTCCTAATTACCACGGAGGGTCTGCCCCCACCCCCTGGACACTGCCCCAGGCTTTTTGGGGTGTATAAAAGGGCCGAGCTCCTTGCAGAGCTCCATCCACACTCCTCCACTTGACTCCTCTCATCACCCAGGTGAGTGCAGCTCCCCAAAACCTCTTTGGGGAACTCTCTCTGTCTCCTTCCATGCAATTCCTTTCTAACACCTTTCCTTCTCCTTGGGGATGTTTTCCAGAAACCTTTACCTGCCTCAAGGATGTCCTGCTCCAGCCTGTGTGTCCCCAGCTGCGGGGTGGCCACCACGTCCCCTCTGGCTGACACCTGCAACGAGGCCTGCGTGCGGCAGTGCCCCGACTCCACGGTGGTGATCCAGCCCCCGGCCACGGTGGTCACCTTCCCCGGGCCCATCCTCAGCTCCTTCTCGCAGCAGAGCTCCGTGGGCTCGGCAGGAGTTCCCTACGTCGGAGGCGGCTTCGGCGGCTCCGCTGGACGCCGCGGGGGCTCCGGCGGCTTTGGAGGTTTTGGGGGCAGCTGCGGCGTCCCCCGAGGCTGCGGGCCCTGCTAAGCCCCAGCCCGAGCGCGCCCCCAGCCCCAGCAGAGCTCCAGCACCGCCCCCGGCACATCCCCGCTCGCCCCCGCCTGAAGGAAGGAAATCCCTCGTTCCCCTCCGGCCGCCGGGGCCGCTGCGGCCCGAGCCCGCCCGGGGCCCCGCTCTGCCCCGCTCCTGCCGCGCCCGGAGCCCCGCAGCGCCCGCTGCCCGCTCCCAGCTCGGCCCCAGCTCGGCTCCTGCCCCCGCGCCTCGGCCCGGGCTCCGCCGGGCTCTGCCCACGGCCGGGACACGCGGGGAGCGCTCGGCCCGGGCCCCGCTGCTCTGCCGGCCGCCCCCCGGCCCCGCTCGCCAATAAAAGCTGGCTTGCATTGCAATGTTCACCTGCTCCCGTCTGCTCTCTGCTCCGCACCCGCACCCGAGCCCACAGCGTTCCGGGAGGGATCCGGGAGGGTTCTAGAGGGTTCCGGGAGGGTTCTAGAGTGTTCAGGGAGGGTTCCGGGAGGGTTCCGGGAGGGTTCTGGGGGGTTCTGGAGGGATCCCAGAGGGTTCTGGGGGTTCCGCCCAGCCCCACTCGGACAAGGCTCAGGACAAGCCCTGCGAGCTGCCCGGACTCCTCCTGCCCGTCCTCGGCCACCGCAGCCCCTGCAGCCGAGTCCCCCCGGCCGGACCCCGCTCAGCTCCCGGCACGGAGCCTCTCCCGCTGTCCCTGGGCTCCTGCCCACCCTGGGCTCCTGCTCTGCAGCCCCACGCGAGCCCCGCGCCCCAGGGCCAGCTCCCTTCCCACTCGGGCCATTCCCCAGGGGCCGCCTGGAGCCCCGGGGCCGTGGGGACTGGGGGGCGAGGGGAGTCCCCCCAAGGGACAAGTCCCAGCTCGGGGGCTCTGGGGAGGCGCTGGCTCGGGAGGGCAGAGGGAGAACAGCCCCAGCACTGCCCCCGCTCCTTGCCCTGCGCCCCTCACACATCCCTGCAGCCTGGGACCCCCTCCTGCCCCCGATTCTCACGGGCATTCCTCGGCTCCTCGGAGCGTTGCTGGTCCCGCCTCGCCCCCACTGCAGGTTCAGGAGCCTTTCCTGAGGTCCCCGGTGTCACCCAGTCCTTCCCAGGATCTCCGGTGTCACCGAGCCCTGCCTGGAGTCCATGGTGTGATCCAGCCCTTCCTGAGGTCCCCAGTGTCACCGAGCCCTTCCTGGTGTCCCTGGTGTCACGCATCCCTTTTTTTGGGGTCCCCAATGTCACCCAGTTCTTCCAGGGATCCCCTGTGTCTCCCAGCCCTCCCTGGGATACCGGGTTTCACCAGGCCAATTCTGCTGTCCCGGGTGTCACCCTGACTTTCCTGGTGTCCCTGGTGTCACCCAGCCCTTTCCTGAGGTCCCCGGTGTCACCCAGCTCTCCCGTGGGACACGGCAGCAGAGCTTGCCACAGCCCCGAGCTCCCGGCCAGAGCGTTCTGGCTCTTGGCTTTCCCTGCTCACACTGAGTTACACAGCCAAGAATAAAATATTATTTCATATATTCCGAATATCGGATACATCGGAACTGTTGCCATAATATGAACAGAGTATGAAATAACATTGTCTAAAACTGATCTGGATGAACTTACAAACGAATACGAAATCCCAAACCCAGGGAGGTTTTGGTGATAAGTTGATCTCTGCAATCAATTTCAGACGTATCCATAGACAAAGGAAGGGACCTATGTGGGGTGGGGACTCCAAGTTCCCACTTTCATGAGCTTTGTGCTCCATTGGTCCGGACCCTGCGCTCATTCTGTGGCGTGGAGAGGGCTCTGGGAATTCCTGCTTGGGGCCATCTCCTCCCTGGCCTGCAGCCACCACCCCCAGCTGGCCAGGCCGGGACCCCCGGGCCCTGCAGCGGGGATCGCTGCCATTCCCTGCACCCCTCGATGTGCCCGAGCAGCCCCAGCCCAGCCCCAGAGGTGATGTGGGGTTTGCTGCTGTGGCTGAGGATTGGGAAGAGTTGCTGCCAGAGCCCCGTGGCCCCTTTCCTGCTGCCAGCGAGGCTTTGGGGATGTCCCACGGTCCCTGCTGGGGCCACAGCACGGCAAGCCGGGCGGGATGTGCTGCCCAGAGCCTGCGGGCTCTGACACCCATGGAACACACGGAGCCACCCGTGCCCGGCTCCAGGGGCACCTCCCAGGGCATCCCAGAGCCCAGCTCGCACCCAGGAGATCGGGGCAGCGCGGAAAAGGGAGGCTGAAGGAGAACCAGGAGTCAACTTTTGCAATGCAAGACAGATTTTATTGCAGGGGGAGGGCAGGGGGGGCTCGGCAGAAGAGCGGGGCCATGGCCAAGGGTTTCCCCTGGGTGTCCTGGCCCCGGGTGAGCAGGAGCAGCAGCCCCGGGCGAGTCTCTGGCACCGGGGCACCAGGAGCCCCGTGGCGAGGCTCAGGCGGGGCAGGGACGAGGCAGAGGTGCTTCCCGAGCTGGCACGGGGCTCCCGAGGAGAGGAGCTTTTCCTTCACACAGCGTCGGGTCGGGATGTGCCGGGGTTTCTCCTGGAGCTCTTGTTGGTCGGAGGCCGCGCTGGCGCTGGGGCTTAGCAGGGCCCACAGTTGCCATTGAGGTAGCGGTGGCCACTGCTCCAGCCCCCGTAGCCACAGCTCCCATAGCCCCCGTAGCCTCCATAGCCTCCATAACCCCATCCTCCGTAGCCACCACGGCCTCCATAGCCTCCATAGCCCCAACCCCCGTAGCCACCGTAGCCACCAAATCCTCCGTAGCCCCCGTAGCCACCACGGCCTCCAAAGGAGCCCCCGGAGCCAGCTCCCACGTAGGGAGCTCCAGCCGAGCCCACGGCGCTCTGCTGGGGGAAGGAGCTGAGGATGGGCCCGGGGAAGGTGACCACCGAGGCCGGGGGCTGGATCACCACCGTGGAGTCGGGGCACTGCCGCACGCAGGGCTCGTTGCAGGTGTCAGCCAGAGGGGCCGGGGTGGCCACCCCGCAGCTGGGGACACACAGGCTGGAGCAGGACATCCTTACGATCGGCAGGGGAAGCTGCAAGGCAAGGCAGAGCCACGGCTCAGGCCAAGGGATCATCCCAAATCCTCTCTCGCACCTGCAGCCCTTGTCCCATCCGGATCATCTCAGATGTTCTGAACACAGCCCCATCCCGTGGAAATGCCTGCTCAGATCCCTCATTTCCCTCTCCATCCCCAGGTCTTGTTTGCCCATGGAAGAAAGAAAACATTGACAACCAAAGGACAGAAAACCCTCAAGCTTCCAAAAGCCCTCAGTCCACCAGTGAAACATCAACCCTCCTAACTCTGCACTAGGAGAGCAAGAGGAACAGAGGTTCATCTAAAAAACCCCAAAGACTCCTTGAGAAAGCCTCAAAGATTCATTGAGAAAGCCGCAAAGATTCCTTGAGAATGCCCCAAAGATTCCTTCAGAAACAAATGGATGAAGAAGGAAAGAGGAAGGAAGGCTTGGACTTACCAAGTTGATAAGGCGAGTCAAGCTGTGGAAGATGGATAGAGCTCTGTGAAAGGTCTGGGCCTTTTATACATCTCCCAAAGGGCCTGGGGCGTCAGGAAAAGGGAGCGGTGGCACAAAAAAACACCTAATTAGGAATTCCAGCTGACAAGCTTCATCAAAAAGATAATGTTGCAATACAATTATGCACCTCAACATCAGGGAGATTGGTGTGGAAATGTGTCCTGGACCATTGGAGGAGAGATGTGGCCCGTCATTAATTACATGAAGGAACAGACACAGCGCTGGCGGAGCTGAGCTCGCAGCCCCAATAAACCCCGCTCTGGCCCTAATCCCTCACTTTGCTTACAAAGAATCCCGAGCATCCTTTGGGATGCAGCCATGACAGGCTGGCCCTGGCCGTAACCCCAGGCCGGGCTCAGCTGGGCGCTGCTGCTCACGGGCACGGCCGGGCTGGGCTCAGGGTGGCGGGGCTGGGCACGGACGCATCCCAAAGGAACTCGGGATTCTTTGTAAGCAAAGTGAGGGATTAGGGCCAGAGCGGGGTTTATTGGGGCTGCAAGCTCAGCTCCGGCAGCACCGTGTCTGTTCTGTCATGTAATTAATGACGGGCCCGGACTGGCCCTGCGAGCGCTTCTCTCTTGCCCGTTCAATTCCACACCAATGTCCACAATGGGGGGTGACAGAGTTTTCCTGCGTCCCTTCGATTTATGAAGCGTGCATTCCTAATTACCACGAAGGGTCTGCCCCCACCCCCTGGACACTGCCCCAGGCTTTTTGGGGTGTATAAAAGAGCCGAGCTCCTTGCAGAGCTCCATCCACACTCCTCCACTTGACTCCTCTCATCACCCAGGTGAGTGCAGCTCCCCAAAACCTCTTTGGGGATCTCTCTCTGTCTCCTTCCATGCAATTCCTTTCTAACACCTTTCCTTCTCCTTGGGAATGTTTTCCAGAAACCTTTACCTGTCTCAAGGATGTCCTGCTCCAGCCTGTGTGTCCCCAGCTGCGGGGTGGCCACCACGTCCCCTCTGGCTGACACCTGCAACGAGGCCTGCGTGCGGCAGTGCCCCGACTCCACGGTGGTGATCCAGCCCCCGGCCACGGTGGTCACCTTCCCCGGGCCCATCCTCAGCTCCTTCTCGCAGCAGAGCTCCGTGGGCTCGGCAGGAGTTCCCTACGTCGGAGGCGGCTTCGGCGGCTCCGCTGGACGCCGCGGGGGCTCCGGCGGCTTTGGAGGTTTTGGGGGCAGCTGCGGCGTCCCCCGAGGCTGCGGGCCCTGCTAAGCCCCAGCCCGAGCGCGCCCCCAGCCCCAGCAGAGCTCCAGCACCGCCCCCGGCACATCCCCGCTCGCCCCCGCCTGAAGGAAGGAAATCCCTCGTTCCCCTCCGGCCGCCGGGGCCGCTGCGGCCCGAGCCCGCCCGGGGCCCCGCTCTGCCCCGCTCCTGCCGCGCTCGGAGCCCCGCAGCGCCCGCTGCCCGCTGCCAGCTCGGCCCCAGCTCGGCTCCTGCCCCCGCGCCTCGGCCCGGGCTCCGCCGGGCTCTGCCCACGGCCGGGACACGCGGGGAGCGCTCGGCCCGGGCCCCGCTGCTCTGCCGGCCGCCCCCCGGCCCCGCTCGCCAATAAAAGCTGGCTTGCATTGCAATGTTCACCTGCTCCCGTCTGCTCTCTGCTCCGCACCCGCACCCGAGCCCAGAGGGTTCCGGGAAGGATCCGGGAGGGTTCTAGAGTGTTCCGGGAGGGTTGCGAGAGGGTTCTGGGAAGGTTCTAGAGGGTTCCGGGAGGGTTCCGGGAGGGTTCTAGAGTGTTCTGGGAGGGTTCCGGGAGGGTTCTGGGAGGGTTCCGGGAGGGTTCTAGATAGTTCCGGGAGGGTTCCGAGAGGGTTCTGGGGATGTTCTGGACGGTTCCGGGAGGGTTCTGGGGGGTTCTGGAGGGATCCGAGACGGTTCTGGGGGGCTCCGCCCAGCCCCGCTCGGACAAGGCTCAGGACAAGCCCTGCGAGCTGCCCGGACTCCTGCCCGTCCTCGGCCACCGCAGCCCCTGCAGCCGAGTCCCCCCGGCCGGACCCCGCTCAGCTCCCGGCACGGAGCCTCTCCCGCTGTCCCTAGGCTCCTGCCCACCCTGGGCTCCTGCTCTGCAGCCCCACGCCAGCCCCGCGCCCCAGGGCCAGCTCCCTTCCCACTCGGGCCATTCCCCAGGGGCCGCCTGGAGCCCCGGGGCCGTGGGGACTGGGGGGCGAGGGGAGCCCCCCAAGGGACCTGGCCCAGCTCGGGGGCTCTGGGGAGGCGCTGGCTCGGGAGGGCAGAGGGAGAACAGCCCCAGCACTGCCCCCACTCCTTGCCCTGCGCCCCTCACACATCCCTGCAGCCTGGGACCCCCTCCTGCCCCCGATTCTCACGGGCATTCCTCGGCTCCTCGGAGCGCTGCTGGCCCCGAATCGCCCCCACTGCAGGTTCAGGAGCCTTTCCTGAGGTCCCCGGTGTCACCCAGCCCTTCCCAGGATCTCCGGTGTCACCCAGCCCTGCCTGGAGTCCCTGGTGTGATCCAGCCCTTCCTGAGGTCCCCAGTGTCACCGAGCCCTTCCTGGTGTCCCTGGTGTCACGCATCCCTTTTTTTGGGGTCCCCAATGTCACCCAGTCCTTCCAGGGATCTCCTGTGTCTCCCAGCCCTCCCTGGGATTCCGGGTGTCACCAGGCTATTTCTGTCGTCCCGGGTGTCACTCTGACTTTCCTGGTGTCCCTGGTGTCACCCAGCCCTTCCCTGAGGTCCCCGGTGTCTCCCAGCTCTCCCCTGGGACTCGGCTCTGCCCACAGCGGCAGCAGAGCTTCCCACAGCCCCGAGCTCCCGGCCAGAGCGTTCTGGCTCTTGGCTGCCCCTGCTCACACTGAGTTACACAGCCAAGAATAAAATATTATTTCATATATTCCGAATATCGGATACATCGGAACTGTTGCCATACTATGAACAGAGTATGAAATAATAGTGTCTAAAACTGATCTGGATGAACTTACAAACAAATACGAAATCCCAAACCCAGGGAGGTTTTGGTGTTAAGTTGATCTCTGCAATCAATTTCAGACGTATCCATAGACAAAGGAAGGGACCTATGTGGGGTGGGGACTCCAAGTTCCCACTTTCAGGAGCTTTGTGCTCCGAACCCCGCGCTCATTCTGTGGCGTGGAGAGGGCTCTGGGAATTCCTGCTCGGGGCCATCTCCTCCCTGGCCTGCAGCCACCACCCAGCTGGCCAGGCCAGGACCCCCGGGCCCTGCAGCGGGGATCGCTGCCATTCCCTGCACCCCTCGATGTGCCCGAGCAGCGCCAGCCCAGCCCCAGAGGTGGTGTGGGGTTTGCTGCTGTGGCTGAGGATTGGGAAGAGTTGCTGCCAGAGCCCCGTGGCCCCTTTCCTGCTGCCAGAGAGGCTTTGGGGATGTCCCACGGTCCCTGCTGGGGGAGAGCACGGCAAGCCGGGCGGGATGTGCTGCCTAGAGCCTGCGGACTCTGACATCCATGGAACACACGGAGCCACCCGTGCCCGGCTCCAGGGGCACCTCCCAGGGCATCCCAGAGCCCAGCACGCACCCAGGAGATCGGGGCAGCGCGGAAAAGGGAGGCTGAAGGAGAACCAGGAGTCAACATTGCAATGCAAGACAGCTTTTATTGCAGGGGGAGGGCAGGGGGGGCTCGACAGAAGAGCGGGGCCATGGCCAAGGGTTTCCCCTGGGTGTCCTGGCCCCAGGTGAGCAGGAGCAGCAGCCCCGGGCGAGTCTCTGGCACCGGGGCACCAGGAGCCCCGTGGCGAGGCTCAGGCGGGGCAGGGACGAGGCAGAGGTGCTTCCCGAGCTGGCACAGGGCTCCCGAGGAGAGGAGCTTTTCCTTCACACAGCGTCGGGTCGGGATGTGCCGGGGTTTCTCCTGGAGCTCTCGTTGGTCGGAGGCCGCGCTGGCGCTGGGGCTTAGCAGGGCCCACAGTTGCCATTGAGGTAGCGGTGGCCACTGCTCCAGCCCCCGTAGCCACAGCTCCCAGAGCCCCCGTAGCCTCCATAGCCTCCATATCCTCCACAGCCCCATCCCCCGTAGCCCCCACGGCCTCCATAGCCCCAACCCCCGTAGCCCCCACGGCTTCCATAACCCCAGCCTCCATATCCTCCATAGCCACCAAACCCTCCGTAGCCCCCGTAGCCACCACGGCCTCCAAAGGAGCCCCCGGAGCCGGCTCCCACGTAGGGAGCTCCTGCCGAGCCCACGGCGCTCTGCTGGGGGAAGGAGCTGAGGATGGGCCCGGGGAAGGTGACCACCGAGGCCGGGGGCTGGATCACCACCGTGGAGTCGGGGCACTGCCGCACGCAGGGCTCGTTGCAGGTGTCAGCCAGAGGGGCCGGGGTGGCCACCCCGCAGCTGGGGACACACAGGCTGGAGCAGGACATCCTTAGGATCGGCAGGGGAAGCTGCAAGACAAGGCAGAGCCACGGCTCAGGCCACGGGCTTATCCCAAATCCTCTCTCGCACCTGCAGCCCTTGTCCCATCCGGATCATCTCAGATGTTCTGAACACAGCCCCATCCCGTGGAAATGCCTGCTCAGATCCCTCATTTCCCTCTCCATCCCCGGGTCTTGTTTGCCCATGGAACAAAGAAAACATTGACAACCAAAGGACAGAAAACCCTCAAGCTTCCAAAAGCCCTCAGTCCACCAGTGAAACATCAACCCTCCTAACTCTGCACTAGGAGAGCAAGAGGAACAGAGGTTCATCTAAAAAACCCCAAAGACTCCTTGAGAAAGCCTCAAAGATTCCTTGAGAATGCCCCAAAGATTCCTTCAGAAAGAAATGGATGAAGAAGGAAAGAGGAAGGAAGGCTTGGACTAACCAAGTTGATAAGGCGAGTCAAGCTGTGGAAGATGGATAGAGCTCTGTGAAAGGTCTGGGCCTTTTATACATCTCCCAAAGGGCCTGGGGCGTCAGGAAAAGGGAGCGGTGGCACAAAAAAACACCTAATTAGGAATTCCAGCTGACAAGCTTCATCAAAAAGATAATGTTGCAATACAATTATACACCTCAACATCAGGGAGATTGGTGTGGAAATGTGTCCTGGACCATTGGAGGAGAGATGTGGCCCGTCATTAACTACATGAACGAACAGACACAGCGCTGGCGGAGCTGAGCTCGCAGCCCCAATAAACCCCGCTCTGGCCCTAATCCCTCACTTTGCTTACAAAGAATCCCGAGCATCCTTTGGGATGCAGCCATGACAGGCTGGCCCTGGCCGTGACCCCAGGCCGGGCTCAGCTGGGCGCTGCTGCTCACGGGCACGGCAGGGCTGGGCTCAGGGTGGCGGGGCTGGGCACGGCCGCATCCCAAAGGAACTCGGGATTCTTTGTAAGCAAAGTGAGGGATTAGGGCCAGAGCGGGGTTTATTGGGGCTGCAAGCTCAGCTGCGGCAGCGCCGTGTCTGTTCCGTCATGTAATTAATGACGGGCCAGGACTGGCCCTGTGAACGCTTCTCTCTTGCCCGTTCAATTCCTCACCAATGTCCACAATGGGGGGTGACAGAGTTTTCCTTCGTCCCTTCGATTTATGAAGCGTGCATTCCTAATTACCACGGGGGGGTCTGCCCCCACCCCCTGGACACTGCCCCAGGCTTTTTGGGGTGTATAAAAGAGCCGAGCTCCTTGCAGAGCTCCATCCACAATCCTCCACTTGACTCCTCTCATCACCCAGGTGAGTGCAGCTCCCCAAAACCTCTTTGGGGATCTCTCTCTGTCGCCTTCCATGCAATTCCTTTCTAACACCTTTCCTTCTCCTTGGGGATGTTTTCCAGAAACCTTTACCTGTCTCAAGGATGTCCTGCTCCAGCCTGTGTGTCCCCAGCTGCGGGGTGACCGCCCCGGCCCCTCTGGCTGACACCTGCAACGAGGCCTGCGTGCGGCAGTGCCCCGACTCCACGGTGGTGATCCAGCCCCCGGCCTCGGTGGTCACCTTCCCCGGGCCCATCCTCAGCTCCTTCTCGCAGCAGAGCTCCGTGGGCTCGGCTGGAGTTCCCTACGTCGGAGGCGGCTTCGGCGGCTCCGCTGGACGCCGCGGGGGCTCCGGCGGCTTTGGAGGTTTTGGGGGCAGCTGCGGCGTCCCCCGAGGCTGCGGGCCCTGCTAAGCCCCAGCCCGAGCGCGCCCCCAGCCCCAGCAGAGCTCCAGCACCGCCCCCGGCACATCCCCGCTCGCCCCCGCCTGAAGGAAGGAAATCCCTCGTTCCCCTCCGGCCGCCGGGGCCGCTGCGGCCCGAGCCCGCCCGGGGCCCCGCTCTGCCCCGCTCCTGCCGCGCCCGGAGGCCCGCAGCGCCCGCTGCCCGCTCCCAGCTCGGCCCCAGCTCGGCTCCTGCCCCCGCGCCTCGGCCCGTGCTCCGCCGGGCTCTGCCCACGGCCGGGACACGCGGGGAGCGCTCGGCCCGGGCCCCGCTGCTCTGCCGGCCGCCCCCCGGCCCCGCTCGCCAATAAAAGCTGGCTTGCATTGCAATGTTCACCTGCTCCCGTCTGCTCTCTGCTCCGCACCCGCACCCGAGCCCACAGCGTTCCGGGAGGGATCCGGGAGGGTTCTAGAGTGTTCCGGGAGGGTTCTAGAGTGTTCCGGGAGGGTTCCGGGAGGGTTCTGGGGGGTTCCGGGAGGGTCCCGGGAGGGTTCTGGGAGGGTTCTAGAGTGTTCCGGGAGAGTTCCGAGAGGGTTCTGGGGGGTTCTGGGAGGGTTCCGGGAGGGTTCTAGAGTGTTCCGGGAGGGTTCTGGGGGGTTCTGGACGGTTCCGAGAGGGTTCTGGGGGTTCCGCCCAGCCCCGCTCGGACAAGGCTCAGGACAAGCCCTGCGAGCTGCCCGGACTCCTCCTGCCCGTCCTCGGCCACCGCAGCCCCTGCAGCAGAGTCCCCCCGGCCGGACCCCGCTCAGCTCCCGGCACGGAGCCTCTCCCGCTGTCCCTGGGCTCCTGCCCACCCTGGGCTCCTGCTCTGCAGCCCCACGCGAGCCCCGCACGCCAGGGCCAGCGCCCTTCCCACTCGGGCCATTCCCCAGGGGCCGCCTGGAGCCCCGGGGCCGTGGGGACTGGGGGGCGAGCGGAGTCCCCCAAGGGACCTGGCCCAGCTCGGGGGCTCTGGGGAGGCGCTGGCTCGGGAGGGCAGAGGGAGAACAGCCCCAGCTCTGCCCCCGCTCCTTGCCCTGCGCCCCTCACACATCCCTGCAGCCTGGAACCCCCTCCTGCCCCCGATTCTCACGGGCATTCCGTCGCTCCTCGGAGCGCTGCCGGTCCCGCCTCGCCCCCACTGCAGGTTCAGGAGCCTTTACTGAGGTCCCCGGTGTCACCCAGCCCTTCCCAGGATCTCCGGTGCCACTCAGCCCTCCCTGGAATCCCGGGTGTCACCAGGCCATTGCTGCAGTCCCGGGTGTCAACCTGACTTTCCTGGTGTACCTGGTGTCACCCAGCCCTTCCCTGAGGTCCCCGGTGTCACCCAGCTCTCCCCTGGGACTCGGCTCTGCCCACAGCGGCAGAAGAGCTTCCCAGAGCTCCGAGCTCCCGGCCAGAGCGTTCTGGCTCTTGGCTTTCCCTGCTCACACTGAGTTACACAGCCAAGATTAAAATATTATTTCATATATTCCGCATATTGGATTCATCGGAACTGTTGCCATAATATGAATAGAGTATGAAATAATATTGTCTAAAACTGATCTGGATGAACTTACAAACGAATACGAAATCCCAAACCCAGGGAGGTTTTGGTGTTAAGTTGATCTCTGCAATCAATTTCAGACGTATCCATAGACAAAGGAAGGGACCTATGTGGGGTGGGGACTCCAAGTTCCCACTTCAGGAGCTTTGTGCTCCATGGGACCAAACCCTGCGTTCATTCCGTGGCGTGGAGAGGGCTCTGGGAATTCCTGCTCGGGGCCATCTCCTCCCTGGCCTGCAGCCACCACCCCCAGCTGGCCAGGCCGGGACCCCCGGGCCCTGCAGCGGGGATCGCTGCCATTCCCTGCACCCCTCGATGTGCCCGAGCAGCGCCAGCCCAGCCCCAGAGGTGATGTGGGGTTTGCTGCTGTGGCTGAGGATTGGGAAGAGTTTCTGCCAGAGCCCCGTGGCCCCTTTCCTGCTGCCAGCGAGGCTTTGGGGATGTCCCACGGTCCCTGCTGGGGCAGAGCACGGCAAGCCGGGCGGGATGTGCTGCCTAGAGCCTGCGGGCTCTGACATCCATGGAACACACGGAGCCACCCGTGCCCGGCTCCAGGGGCACCGCCCAGGGCATCCCAGAGCCCAGCACGCACCCAGGAGATCGGGGCAGCGCGGAAAAGGGAGGCTGAAGGACAACCAGGAGTCAACATTAAAATGCAAGACAGCTTTTATTGCAGGGGGAGGGCAGGGGGGGCTCGGCAGAAGAGCGGGGCCATGGCCAAGGGTTTCCCCTGGGTGTCCTGGCCCCGGGTGAGCAGGAGCAGCAGCCCCGGGCGAGTCTCTGGCACCGGGGCACCAGGAGCCCCGTGGCGAGGCTCAGGCGGGGCAGGGACGAGGCAGAGGTGCTTCCCGAGCTGGCACGGGGCTCCCGAGGAGAGGAGCTTTTCCTTCACACAGCGTCGGGTCGGGATGTGCCGGGGTTTCTCCTGGAGCTCTCGTTGGTCGGAGGCCGCGCTGGCGCTGGGGCTTAGCAGGGCCCACAGTTGCCATTGAGGTAGCGGTGGCCACTGCTCCAGCCCTAGTAGCCACAGCTCCCAGAGCCCCCGTAGCCTCCATAGCCTCCATAACCCCATCCTCCGTAGCCACCACGGCCTCCATAGCCTCCATAGCCCCAACCCCCGTAGCCACCGTAGCCACCAAATCCTCCGTAGCCCCCGTAGCCACCACGGCCTCCAAAGGAGCCCCCGGAGCCGGCTCCCACGTAGGGAGCTCCTGCCGAGCCCACGGCGCTCTGCTGGGGGAAGGAGCTGAGGATGGGCCCGGGGAAGGTGACCACCGAGGCCGGGGGCTGGATCACCACCGTGGAGTCGGGGCACTGCCGCACGCAGGGCTCATTGCAGGTGTCAGCCAGAGGGGCCGGGGTGGCCACCCCGCAGCTGGGGACACACAGGCTGGAGCAGGACATCCTTGAGACAGGTAAAGGTTTCTGGAAAACATCCCCAAGGAGAAGGAAAGGTGTTAGAAAGGAATTGCATGGAAGGAGACAGAGAGAGATCCCCAAAGAGGTTTTGGGGAGCTGCACTCACCTGGGTGATGAGAGGAGTCAAGTGGAGGAGTGTGGATGGAGCTCTGCAAGGAGCTCGGCTCTTTTATACACCCCAAAAAGCCTGGGGCTTTAGGAAACGGGGTGTTGTCAAAAAGAAAAAAAAAAAAACCAAGTAATTAGGAATTTACGCTGACAAGCTTCATCAGAGAGATAATGTCGCAAGATAATTCCATGGCATCCCCTCATTGGGGACACAGGTGTGAAAACGTGCCCTGGACCAGGAGGAGGTGATGGGACGGCCAGTCCTGGCCCGTCATTAATTAGGTGACAAACACGGCGCTGCCGGAGCTGAGCTCGCAGCCCCAATAAACCCCGCTCTGGCCCTAATCCCTCACTTTGCTTACAGAGAGCAATTCCTGGCATCTCGCAGCAGCTCTTTGAGGCGCTGCCCCAGCCATCCCCCCTGTCATTAGCTCCTTTTACGGGCTGGTAAACAGAGGCAGTGGTAGCTTGGGCAGGAGCAGGAGCCGCTCTCGGGGTGTCTCCCAAATCCCCTCAGCTCCCAGGGTGAGCAGAAGATGCTCAGCCCAGAGTTTTGGGATCCCTTGACATGTCTGTGAATTGCCTCCCTGGAAGGTTCTGGTGGATTTTGTGATTCCGTGTCCCAGTTTCCCTCTGCAAAGAGCAGAAGGGGCAGATCCCACTCGTGGCCAAGCACCCTTGCCCAGGGAAGGGGAGAGCGGCGGGACAGAGCCTGGGCCAGCAGGGCCAGAGGGGCCAGCACGGGAGGAGCAGCGGGGCAGCAGCGGGGCCGGGTCCCTGCGGCTCCTGCAGCCCCGTGGGTGTGAGCGGGGCCGGGGCCGAGCCCTCCTGCATTGCCCAGCTGGCCCCAGCGCTGGCCCAGGGGTGTTGGGCGAGCCCCCAGAGCCAGGCTGGCCCTGGCCGTGACCCCAGGCCGGGCTCAGCTGGGCGCTGCTGCTCACGGGCACAGCCGGGCTGGGCTCAGGGTGTCGTGGCTGCATCCCAAAGGATGCTCGGGATTCTTTGTGAGCAAAGTGAGGGATTAGGGCCAGAGCGGGGTTTATTGGGGCTGCGAGCTCAGCTGCGGCAGCGCCGTGTCTGTTCCGTCATGTAATTAATGACGGGCCACATCTCTCCTCCCATGGTCCAGGACACGTTTCCACACCAATCTCCCTGATGTTGAGGTGTATAATTGTATTGCAACATTATCTTTTTGATGAAGCTTGTCAGCTGGAATTCCTAATTAGGTGTTTTTTTGTGCCACCGCTCCCTTTTCCTGACGCCCCAGGCCCTTTGGGAGATGTATAAAAGGCCCAGACCTTTCACAGAGCTCTATCCATCTTCCACAGCTTGACTCGCCTTATCAACTTGGTAAGTCCAAGCCTTCCTTCCTCTTTCCTTCTTCATCCATTTCTTTCTGAAGGAATCTTTGGTGCTTTCTTAAGGAATCTTTGAGGTTTCCTCAAGGAATCTTCGAGGCTTTCTCAAGGAATCTTTAGGGCTTTCTAGATGAACCTTTGTTCCTCTTGCTCTCCTAGTGCAGAGTTAGGAGGGTTGATGTTCCACTGGCAGACTAAGGGCTTTTGGAAGCTTGAGGATTTTCTGTCTTGTGGATGTCAATGTTTTCTTTGTTCCCATGGGCAAGCAAGACCCAGGGATGGCGAGAGGAATGAGGGATCTGAGCAGGCATTTCCACGGGATGGGGCTGTGTTCAGAACATCTGAGATGATCCGGATGGGACAAGGGCTGCAGGTGCGAGAGAGGATTTGGGATGATCCCTTGGCCTGAGCCGTGGCTCTGCCTTGTCTTGCAGCTTCCCCTGCCGATCCTAAGGATGTCCTGCTCCAGCCTGTGTGTCCCCAGCTGCGGGGTGGCCACCCCGGCCCCTCTGGCTGACACCTGCAACGAGCCCTGCGTGCGGCAGTGCCCCGACTCCACGGTGGTGATCCAGCCCCCGGCCTCGGTGGTCACCTTCCCCGGGCCCATCCTCAGCTCCTTCCCCCAGCAGAGCGCCGTGGGCTCGGCAGGAGCTCCCTACGTGGGAGCCGGCTCCGGGGGCTCCTTTGGAGGCCGTGGTGGCTACGGGGGCTACGGAGGATTTGGTGGCTATGGAGGATATGGAGGCTGGGGTTATGGAAGCCGTGGGGGCTACGGGGGTTGGGGCTATGGAGGCCGTGGGGGCTACGGGGGATGGGGCTGTGGAGGATATGGAGGCTATGGAGGCTACGGGGGCTCTGGGAGCTGTGGCTACGGGGGCTGGAGCAGTGGCCACCGCTACCTCAATGGCAACTGTGGGCCCTGCTAAGCCCCAGCGCCAGCGCGGCCTCCGACCAACGAGAGCTCCAGGAGAAACCCCGGCACATCCCGACCCGACGCTGTGTGAAGGAAAAGCTCCTCTCCTCGGGAGCCCCGTGCCAGCTCGGGAAGCACCTCTGCCTCGTCCCTGCCCCGCCTGAGCCTCGCCACGGGGCTCCTGGTGCCCCGGTGCCAGAGACTCGCCCGGGGCTGCTGCTCCTGCTCACCCGGGGCCAGGACACCCAGGGGAAACCCTTGGCCATGGCCCTGCTCTTCTGCCGAGCCCCCCCTGCCCTCCCCCTGCAATAAAATCCGTCTTGCATTGCAATGTTGACTCCTGGTTCTCCTTCAGCCTCCCTTTTCCGCGCTGCCCCGATCTCCTGGGTGCGTGCTGGGCTCTGGGATGCCCTGGGCGGTGCCCCTGGAGCCGGGCACGGGTGGCTCCGTGTGTTCCATGGGTGTCAGAGCCCGCAGGCTCTGGGCAGCACATCCCGCCCGGCTTGCCGTGCTCTGGCCCCAGCAGGGACCGTGGGACATCCCCAAAGCCTCGCTGGCAGCAGGAAAGGGGCCACGGGGCTCTGGCAGGAACTCTTCCCAATCCTCAGCCACAGCAGCAAACCCCACATCACCTCTGGGGCTGGGCTGGCGCTGCTCGGGCACATCGAGGGGTGCAGGGAATGGCAGCGATCCCCGCTGCAGGGCCCGGGGGTCCCGGCCTGGCCAGCTGGGGGTGGTGGCTGCAGGCCAGGGAGGAGATGGCCCCGAGCAGGAATTCCCAGAGCCCTCTCCACGCCACGGAATGAGCGCAGGGTTCGGACCAATGGAGCACAAAGCTCCTGAAGTGCTAACTTGGAGTCCCCACCCCACATAGGTCCCTTCCTTTGTCTATGGATGCGTCTGAAAATTCATTGCAGAGATCAACTTATCACCAAAACCTCCCTGGGTTTGGGATTTTGTATTCGTTTGTAAGTTCATCCAGATCAGTTTTAGACAATGTTATTTCATACTCTGTTCATATTATGGCAACAGTTTCGATGTATCTGATATTCGGAATATATGAAATAATATTTTATTCTTGGCTGTGTAACTCAGTGTGAGCAGGGAAAGCCAAGAGCCAGAACACTCTGGCTGGGAGCTCGGGGCTGTGGCAAGCTCTGCTGCCGCTGTGGGCAGAGCCGAGTCCCAGGGGAGAGCTGGGTGACACCGGGGACACCAGGAAAGTCAGGGTGACACCCGGGATGGCAGAAATGGCCTGGTGAAACCCGGGATTCCAGGGAGGGCTGAGTGGCACCGGAGATCCTGGGAAGGGCTGGGTGACACCGGGGACCTCAGGAAAGGCTCCTGAACCTGCAGTGGGGGCGAGACTGGACCAGCAACGCTCCGAGGAGCCGAGTAATGCCCGTGAGAATCAGGGGCAGGAGGGGGTTCCAGGCTGCAGGGATGTGTGAGGGGCGCAGGGCAAGGAGCGGGGGCAGTGCTGGGGCTGTTCGCCCTCTGCCCTCTCGAGCCAGCGCCTCCCCAGAGCCCCCGAGCTGGGCCAGGTCCCTTGGGGGGACTCCGCTCGCCCCCCAGTCCCCACGGCCCCGGGGCTCCAGGCGGCCCCTGGGGAATGGCCCGAGTGGGAAGGGCGCTGGCCCTGGGGCGCGGGGCTCGCGTGGGGCTGCAGAGCAGGAGCCCAGGGTGGGCAGGAGCCCAGGGACAGCGGGAGAGGCTCCGTGCCGGGAGCTGAGCGGGGTCCGGCCGGGGGGACTCTGCTGCAGGGGCTGCGGTGGCCGAGGACGGGCAGGAGGAGTCCGGGCAGCTCGCAGGGCTTGTCCTGAGCCTTGTCCGAGCGGGGCTGGGCGGAACCCCCAGAACCCTCTAATCCTCTGGGATCCCTCCAGAACCCCCCAGAACCCTCTCGGAACCGTCCAGAACATCCCCAGAACCCTCCCGGAACCCTCCCGGAACACTCTAGAACCCTTCCGGAACACTCTAGAACCCTCCCGGAACCCTCCCAGAACCCTCCCGGAATACTCTAGAACCCTTCCGGAACACTCTAGAACCCTCCCGGAACACTCTAGAACCCTCCCGGAACACTCTAGAACCCTCCCGGAACGCTGTGGGCTCGGGTGCGGGTGCGGAGCAGAGAGCAGACGGGAGCAGGTGAACATTGCAATGCAAGCCAGCTTTTATTGGCGAGCGGGGCCGGGGGGCGGCCGGCAGAGCAGCGGGGCCCGGGCCGAGCGCTCCCCGCGTGTCCCGGCCGTGGGCAGAGCCCGGCGGAGCCCGGGCCGAGGCGCGGGGGCAGGAGCCGAGCTGGGGCCGAGCTGGGAGCGGGCAGCGGGCGCTGCGGGGCTCCGGGCGCGGCAGGAGCGGGGCAGAGCGGGGCCCCGGGCGGGCTCGGGCCGCAGCGGCCCCGGCGGCCGGAGGGGAACGAGGGATTTCCTTCCTTCAGGCGGGGGCGAGCGGGGATGTGCCGGGGGCGGTGCTGGAGCTCTGCTGGGGCTGGGGGCGCGCTCGGGCTGGGGCTTAGCAGGGCCCGCAGCCTCGGGGGACGCCGCAGCTGCCCCCAAAACCTCCAAAGCCGCCGGAGCCCCCGCGGCGTCCAGCGGAGCCGCCGAAGCCGCCTCCGACGTAGGGAACTCCTGCCGAGCCCACGGAGCTCTGCTGCGAGAAGGAGCTGAGGATGGGCCCGGGGAAGGTGACCACCGTGGCCGGGGGCTGGATCACCACCGTGGAGTCGGGGCACTGCCGCACGCAGGCCTCGTTGCAGGTGTCAGCCAGAGGGACGTGGTGGCCACCCCGCAGCTGGGGACACACAGGCTGGAGCAGGACATCCTTGAGACAGGTAAAGGTTTCTGGAAAACATCCCCAAAGAGAAGGAAAGGTGTTAGAAAGGAATTGCATGGAAGGAGACAGAGAGAGATCCCCAAAGAGGTTTTGGGGAGCTGCACTCACCTGGGTGATGAGAGGAGTCAAGTGGAGGAGTGTGGATGGAGCTCTGCAAGGAGCTCGGCTCTTTTTATACACCCCAAAAAGCCTGGGGCAGTGTCCAGGGGGTGGGGGCAGATCCCTCCGTGGTAATTAGGAATGCACGCTTCATAAATCGAAGGGACGCAGGAAAACTCTGTCACCCCCCATTGTGGACATTGGTGTGGAATTGAATGGGCAAGAGAGAAGCGCTCGCAGGGCCAGTCCTGGCCCGTCATTAATTACATGACAGAACAGACACGGCGCTGCCGGAGCTGAGCTTGCAGCCCCAATAAACCCCGCTCTGGCCCTAATCCCTCACTTTGCTTACAAAGAATCCCGAGTTCCTTTGGGATGCGGCCGTGCCCAGCCCCGCCACCCTGAGCCCAGCCTGGCTGTGCCTGTGAGCAGCAGCGCCCAGCTGAGCCCGGCCTGGGGTCACGGCCAGGGCCAGCCTGGCTCTGGGGGGCTCGCACAACACTCCAGGTAGCACACACGGGGCTGGAGGGGCTGAGTGTTTCCTGATTTTCCTTCTGCTCTCCTGCCCCTCTGTATCAGCCTCCCCTTCCTCGTTTATTCCTGATCTCATCCCTGTCCCACCCAGGATGAAGTTTCTTCACATGGGCTCCATCTCTGCTCTGTGCACGTCCGTCGGGTCATTCGGGGACTTTACAAATCCTCCTGTGGCACAAATATCTCTGGGGGTTTCTCCCTCTGTGCCCAGCCCGGCAGAGTGCCGTGTGGGGTGACCCTGCCTGGGCAGGACATTGGGGCTGATGTCCCTGACCCTGTGCTGATGTCCCCGTCCCTCTCCTGATGACCCAGGGCTAATATCCCTCTCCTGATGTCCCTGACCCGGAGCTGATGTCCCTGATCCTCTCCCGACGTCCCTTTCCTGATGTCCCTGTCTCTCTGTTGATGACTCGGGGCTGAAGACCCAGGGCTGATGTCCCTGTCCCTCTCGTGATGACCCTCTCCTGATGTCCCCCTGCGGTCCCTTCCACCCCGACCCTCTCTGTGACTCTGCGCTCCCGTGACCTCTCCTGCCACGTCTGGCGTTTGGGATGTGCCCGCAGTGGGTGGGATGGCTTCTTCCTCCCGGCGTCCCTGTTTAGCAGCCCGTAAAAAAGGGATTAATGACAGATGTGCTGGCTGTGCCCAGCATTTCAAAGCGCTCCTGAGTGATGCCCAAAACTCTCGTGCATAAGCAAAGCGGGGGATTAGGAACACATTGGGTTTTATTTGGGCTCTGAGTACAACAAATCATCTTTAACACAGTGATTGGTCACAGGCTGTTGGTCCCAGGGCCTGGTGGCTCTCCAGGCCACCTTTGCTTGCCCCTAGCCCCAGTGAGGATGGATTTAATTGCCCCGCGTTCCAGTTTGTGTCATGAGGTTTGTTCGCTTGATTCCATGGTCAGTTGGGGCTCCTGCCCCCACCCCTGGCCGATGCCCCGGGCACTCTGGGATGTATAAAAGGGCCGAGAGCTCCACAGGGCTCCATCCAGCTCTCTCCACTTCACTCTTCTCCTTGATCGTTGTGGTGAGTCCGAGTCTTCCCTCCATCCTCTCTTCTCCCCCTCGCCTTTCCCAGGGAATCTCTGGATTTCCCGAGGAATCTTTGCTCCAGCAGCTCTCCCAGTGCACATTTAGGATGGTTGGGGTTATCCCCGTGGGCTCCAGTCTGCTGAGAGCCTGGTGATGGGGATGGGGGAGATTGTCTTCATTCCCACGGGCCGGGTAGAGCCGGGGATGGCGAGGGCAGCGAGGGTTTCCAGGAGCCATTCCAGCTGCTCCAGGGGTTTTTCCGGGAAGGCCTGAGATGATCCAGAGCGTGTCCTGGGCCGAGTCTCCAGGAGGGAGAGAGGAGCAGAGATTTGGGATGAGCCCGAGGCTGTGCCTTGTCTTGCAGCTTCCCCTGCCGATCCTAAGGATGTCCTGCTGTGCCCCCAGCTGCGGAGTGGCCGCCCCGGCCCCTCTGGCTGACACCTGCAACGAGGCCTGCGTGCGGCAGTGCCCCGACTCCACGGTGGTGATCCAGCCCCCGGCCACGGTGGTCACCTTCCCCGGGCCCATCCTCAGCTCCTTCTCGCAGCAGAGCTCCGTGGGCTCGGCAGGAGTTCCCTACGTCGGAGGCGGCTCCGGGGGCTCCGCTGGACGCCGCGGGGGCTCCGGCGGCTTTGGAGGTTTTGGGGGCAGCTGCGGCGTCCCCCGAGGCTGCGGGCCCTGCTAAGCCCTGCTGAGCCCCAAACCCCTGCGCCGCCCGGGGCAGGATGGAGCTGCAGGATGGAGCTGCAGGATGGAGCTGCAGCCGCTGCTCCGCGCTGGCCCCGCTGCCCCCGGAGCCGCGGGCTCGCCGTGCCCCGCCAGGGTGACCCTGCCGAGCCTCGCCCGCCGCCTTCGGGCTCCCCAGCGCTGCCCCCCGAAGCTGCTCCCTCTGTGCTGCCCTGGGCTCCGGCTCTGCCCTGCTCTGCCCAGCTCCGAGCCCCCAGCCCGCCCTGGCGCGGGGGAATCTCTGCGCTGCCGCCCTGCCCTGGGCCTCGCTGCTGCCTCCGGGTTTTTGGGTTTCCAGCGCGTTCTTGCTGCGCTGCTTCGTCTCTCGCTGGCGCTGCCCGTGGCCTTTGCCACCCGCAATAAAGAATCTGCATTGCATCAACGATTTATTGTGTTCTGGGTTTATTCCTCCTGGCCGGAAATGAGTCTCTAAGTGGGCAATGGTGTGAAATGTCCCATCGTGGAATGGGTTGGAAGGGAACTTAAAAATCCACTTCTTCCACCCCTTGTCATTGGCAGGGACAGCTTCCACTGTCGCAGGGTGTTTCAAGCCCTGTCCAGCCAGGCCTTGGACACTTCCAGGGATGGGACATCCATGGAATGGGACATCCATGGAATAACCCCTGCCAGGGCCTCTTCACCCTCCTAGGAAGGAGTTACTTCCCAAAATCCCTCCTAAACCCACTCCCTGTCAGTCTGAACCCATTCCCCCTCATCCTGGCCCTCCATCCCTTGGGAATTTTCTCTCCCCGTGTTCCTCGGAGCCCCTGCAGCTCCTGCCAGGCCACAGCGAGGTCACCCCAAAGTTTCTGGAGGCTGAACAATCCCAGCTGTGCCAGCCTTTCCTGGCAGCCTTTCCTCCATCCCTGGGATCCCATCCTGGAGCCTCCTCTGGGCTCTCTCCAGCAGCTCCAGTTCCTCCCCGCGCTGGGGCAGCTCTGCAGGTGGGGTCTCACCTGAGCAGGGCAGAATCACCCCTTCCCTGCTGCCCACGCTGGGGGCTCAGCCCCGGACACCCCAAATTCTTCTCCAGCTGCTCCTGCCCTGCCTGGATCCATCCTGAGGGTCTCCCCAATTCCGGTGCTGCCCTTTGACCACCCTAACCCCTGAGATGGGAATTATTTCGCTACAGCCCCTCGTGGCAGCTCTGAATTTCTGCCAGAAAAGTTTTTTGAGCTGCGAGCCTGGAGCACCTCGGGCAGGTGCGATCCGTGCGTGGATTCCTCCTCCCACACATCCACGTCTGGCTTTGGGCTCGGGAAAAAGGGAGGGAAATTCGCAAATTCGCTCTGCCCTGAGCTGGATTTGGGAAACCAAGGGCTGAGCCTCACCTGAGCCCCCGCAGCACTGCCAGGGGTTGGGTTCAGGTGGGTTCTGGGGAGGGTCAAATGTTCAGCTCACGTTTAATGTATTAAAAATATATTCCCGAGTTTTTTGTGGCATTTGAATTCCAAGTAGAAACACGGAATATCTATAAATGAGGATAAACAGTGGTGTAGGTTCAATTAAAAAAAAAAAAAATAGAATAACAGGGAAGTTATTGTTATAGAATGAAGGAATTTTCTATCATGGAATTATAAAATATCCTGAGCTGGAAGGGACCCACAGGAATAATATAAATCCAGAGACATCCCAGAATCCCAGAGTCCCTGGGCAGTGCCCAGCACCTTCTGGGGCAAGATATCCCACCCAAAACTTCCCTACACCCTTTTTTTTTTATTTTTTTTTTATTTTTTTTTTTTAATATGGTAAAGGAAAACAGAAAAAGCATTTTGGTACAGAAAATTTATTTGGAAAGAGAAGCTTTCCTACAATCCTGGAACAAAACTGTACAGGATACAAAGAGCATTATTCCAGGGGTACAGCGAGGCTCTGGCAGATCACAGCACCCGAGTGATGCCGCCTGTAAAAACCGGGAATTTCCCTTTTCCCGTGCAAATCCGAGCATTTCAAGTCACCTCTCCAAGCTCAGTGCCAGTAAAAAAAATCCGGGAAAAGCCAAAGCACGGCGGAAAGCCATGACTGCG
The DNA here is from genome assembly GCF_029582105.1 of Oenanthe melanoleuca. Taxonomy (NCBI): domain Eukaryota; kingdom Metazoa; phylum Chordata; class Aves; order Passeriformes; family Muscicapidae; genus Oenanthe; species Oenanthe melanoleuca. The sequence continues at coordinate 2,991,674 of NC_079358.1, read as the reverse complement.
CTGGAAAGCTGCTGGAAAACCGCTCTAAACTAAAGAAAAAAAACCAAAAAACCAAAAACAAAAAAGGAATTGCAACGCGAGCCTGGCTCTGGCGGGGCTGAGGAGCCGGAGCAGCCCCGGGGCCGCTGCCGCAGCTGCAGCCGGAATTTCAGCAGCCGGAATTCCATTTCAGCAGCTGGAATTCCATTTCAGCAGCTGGAATTTCATCTGGAATTTTACCCCCCACCGCAGGGCTCAGCAGTTCCAGCGCTTCCCGGAGCGGTAGGAATTGCAGGGATGAGTCCATTGCGAGGAGTAGGTGTAGGAATATTTGGGGGCGCAGCGCGGCTCGGGTCGGGCCAGCGCCGGCGCTGCCGCTTTGTCCTCCAGCCTGGCCGTGACCTCGGCGGGCAGCGGGGCCGGGGGCTCGCCCAGGGCCACCTCCGAGGGCTCCGAGGCTCCCACCACGGTTTGCTGCGGGTACGTGGTGAGGATGGGCCCCGGGAAGGTGACGACCACGGGAGGGGGGTAAATGATGACCCGGGAGTCGCCGCAGGCCACCACGCAGGGCTCGTTGGTGCTGCTGGCCAGCGGCTGCGGACACTTGGGCTCGCAGGGAGGGGCACAGGCCAGCTGGGTGGAAGCCATCGCCTGGGGAGAGCCTGCAAAGAATTCCAGGAGTTAAAAAAAACAAAAAAAAACCAACCAACCAACCAAACAAACAAAACAAAAAAAAAAAACAAAAACAAAACAAAAACAAAAAAAACAAAAAAAAAAAAAACAAACAAAACAAAACAAAACAAAAAAAAAACAACAAAAAAACAACAACAAAAAAAAAAACCCCAAAAAAAACCCCAAAAAACAAACAAAACAAAACAAAACAAACAAACAAACAAAACAAAAAACAAACAAACAAAAAAACAAACCAAACCAAAACAAAAAACAAAAAAAACCCAAAAAAAACCCCAAAAAAACCAACCAACCAACCAACCAAACAACAACAACAACAACAACAAAACAAAACAAACAAAAAAAAGACAAATAAAGCTCCAAACCCGGAGAAAAACTCCTCCCCGCTCTTGGTTATTGATATTTGGCTCTAAGGTAGAAATGATTGGGATAGAGACAGAAATTAAGCTTTTTGTTATTGATATTTGGCTCTAAATGATCGGAAGAGTTAATTGGGATAGAGACAGAAATGGATTTCTTGGTTATTGATATTTGGCTCTAAGGTAGAGGTAATTGAGATAGAGACAGAAATTGAGCTCTTGGTTAATGAGATTTGGCTCTAGAGTAGAGATAATTGGGATAGAGACAGAAATTGAGCTTTTGGTTATTGATATTTGGCTCTAAGATAGAAATTATTTGGATAGAGATAGAAATTGAGTTATTGGTTAATGGGATTTGGCTCTAAGGTAGAGATAATTGGGATAGAGACAGGAATGGAGTTCTTGGTTATTGGTATTTGGCTCGAAATGTTTGTTAGAGAGACTGAAATGCATTGGCGGAGTTAAAAAAAAAAACAAAAACAAAACAATACAGAAATAAAGCTCCAAACCCGGAGAAAACCTCCTTCCTGATCTTGGTTATGGGTATTTGGCTCTAAGGTAGAAATGATTGGGATAGAGACAGAAATTGAACTCTTGGTTAATGAGATTTGGCTCTAAGGTAGAAATAATTGAGATAGAGACAAAAATTTAGTTATCGGTTAATGAGATTTGGCTCTAAGGTAGAGATAATTGGGATAGAGACAGAAAATGAGCTTTTGGTTATTGATATTTGGCTCTAAGGTAGAGATAATTTGGATAGAGACAGAAATTGAGTTACTGGTTATTGGTATTTGGCTCTAAGGTAGAGGTAATTGAGATAGAGACAGAAATTTAGCTCTTGGTTATTGATATTAGGCTCTAAATGATCGGAAGAGTTAATTTGGATTGAGACAGAAATTTAGCTCTTGGTTATTGATATTTGGCTCTAAATGTTTGTTAGGGAGCCTGCAATGCATTGGTGGAGTTAAAAAAAAAAAAAAAAACAACTAAAAAACCAAAAACCAAAAAACAAAAAAAAAAAAAAAAAACAAAAACAAAAAAAACACAACAAAACAAAACAAAAAAAAAAAACAAAAAAAACCAAAAAAAACACAAAAAAACCACAAAAAAAACCAAAAACCAAAAAACCCCAAACAAATAAAGCTCCAAACCCGAAACTATTTGGCTCCAAGAGATAAGCAGAATTAATTGGAATAGAGACAGAAATTCAACTTTTGTAATTGATATTTGGCTCTAAATGAACGCCAGAGGTAATTGGGATAGAGACAGAAATAGAGCTCTTGGCTATTGATATTTGGCTCTAAGAGATTGTTAAAGATAATTGATGTAAAGACAGGAGTTGAGCGCGTGTTTATTGACATTCTAAGAGAAAATTCAGGTAAGATCAAGAGTTAATCATTCGCTTTTTGACATTTGGCTCTAAGAAATTGCGAATCAAGCCCTTCTTTACTGACATTTGGCAATTGATATAAAGATATAAATTGATATAAAGATATAAATTGATAGAAAGATATAAATTGATAAAAGGGCATATAATTGATATGAAGACAGGAGTCGAGCACTTTTTACTGGCATTTCTTTCTCCTCAGCGATAACTCGGAAAAAGACCAGAGCTGAGCACTTGGCTGTTGACATTCTGAGAGATAATTCGGGTAAGGACAAGAGTTCATGGCTTATTTGTTGAGATTTGGCTCTAGAACCTCATTAGAGATAAATTTGATAAAGACAATAATTGATTTTTTTTTATTTTTGACATTTCATTTTAGGATCGTGTCAGGGATAATTTGGATAAAGACAAAAATTGGTCTCTTGGCTATTGACGTTTCATTTTAGGATCTTGTTAGTGATAATTTTGATAAAGACAAGAATTGATTTTTTGATTACTGGCATTTCATTTTAGGAATTTTTTAGTGGTAATTTATATAAAGACAAGAATCGATTTCTCTGATTATTGAAATTTGGCTTTGGGGGATCCTCAGAGAGAATTTGGACGCGGTTTTATCTTTCACCTTTCACTTTCCCGCCCGGATTTGTTCTGAATTCCCGCTGGGAATTAAAATTTCTCCCTTTTCTCCTCCTCTTTCCTTCCGCTCCGCCTCCCAGCCCCATCCCTGCCCCAAACCCTCCCGGCCCTTTGGAGGAATTCCCGAGGACGCGCTGGAACTCGTTCCCACCGCGCCTCTGTTCCTCCCACACGGGAAAAACCAAAACAAAACCAAAAAATCCGGATTTTCCACCTATTTAAGCGCGGAATAATCATCTTAGCACTCTGCTTGATTTTTGTATTATTTTCCTTGCAGATTCCTGTTTTCAGGAAAATATTCTGCTCAAACACAGGAAAAAAAACCCAAAAGGCTGAGAATAAGTGGGAGTGTTAAGTGCTGGTTTAATAAGTGAAACATATAATTAAAATATTTATATAATATAATATATATTAAAATATTTCTATAGTCATATAGCTAACCCAAAGAAGAAAATTACATTTTCACCTGGGGGAGATTTATTTAATAATGTTTATTTCTTCAGGTTAAATCCTCACATAAAAGCCTGGTGTAGCATCAGAATGGTTTTATAAGCTTGTAAATCAAATTTATCCTTCTGATAATTAAAAAAAAATAATTTAAAACGTGCAGGGTATTTTCCTCCAAATTCCCTCAAGTTAGAATGCAGCATTGACCTACAGGAATGCCGAATTTAATCTCTGTAAAAGCGCTTTAGGATTTTAGATCAGTTTGAAGGGTTAGAAATGAAAGTTATTGGCGCAGTTACATTAATAGTCCATAATCATCGCTCGGTGCAGCTCCATGTGGCTCCAATTAAATTAAGAACGGGCTGATGCAAACACGTCTGGAGCTGCACCGAGCTCTCTTCCAAGAAGGAATTTTCACAATTTTTCCGTGAATTCTCCCCGCCCGATCTTGCCATCCACACCAAACCTCTCCCCGATCGTGCCGCAGGATCAAACAAGGATTTTAATTCATCCCCGAAACTTACCCAAATATTTTTTTTCAGAATTAAGAGACCGATTCCCTCATTGTCCCATGAATTCCAAAGCACTGGAAAAACCCTCGCTTTGTTTTTTGCACCTTTTCCCCAGCAAGGAAAGCGCTCCTAAATCCCTCAGAGCCAGAATATTTCTGCAGAATAATTCAGCCCAGATTTTGAGGAGAAATCCGCGCAAAGGCAGAAGGAAATTTTTCGAGCAGCGGAAAATCAAAACTTACTCAGAGAGGCGGAGAGAAGTGGAGTCGGGAGAGGCAGTGAGAAAATCCCGGCGAGGATGGGGAGGTTTTTATATCCTGCCCTGGATGCCCGGGGGCGGCTGAGCCACCCTTCGTGCAAAAATCTTTAATGACTCGGGAGCGGAGCCCGGTGCAGGGATCGCTCCTGGAGCCGCAGGAATTGTTTTGCTCGCTGTTTATGATTATCTAAAGCCGCGTTGGGCAAGAACCTCCCCCCCAAAAAATGCAGATGGGAACCCGCCAGGTCTTTTCATCTCGGAATTTCCTGCTTTTCCCCTCCTGGTTTCATTAAGAGGTGAAAAGGCAGCGTGAGTTAATGAGGTTTTTTTAGCTTATCTTGGCTAAAAAAACTGGAGTGTGCAGACAGTCTTGGAGTGCCAAGAAGATTTTCCTTATAGAAGCAAAACTTAGCGCCCTGAATTCTGTCCGTGCCTCCTTTAAAGGCTGGAAAATCAGCGATTCTTTCCCGTAATATTGCTGGGGTTTACAGATGCGCTCCTAATTCAGGGGAAAGATCTGGCTCGAATTTAAAGAGAAGCTCAGGGTTATCTTTGGAATAAAAACCAAGCCGTTCATGAATTATGCCAATTGTGGAGTTTAAAACGAGGAGTTTGATGAAACACTTTCCATAATTTATTCTTTGTGAGGTCACGGCAGATCCTCTAGGATGTCATTACCGTGATTACCATGGGATGATTTCCCTGGATGACAAACTCGCGGAGGTTTTGAGATCCTCTTTGAAATCTCATTTTTCTGATGTCTCCGGAATATTCCCGATAAGCTCCAAAGCCCTGCGGGATCTCTGGAGGTGCTTAATAAAATCCGAGTAATTCCTGGGGTGTCACAAACCCCGGGATGGTTTTACCTCGTCTCAGTGCGGGAATTTCCATGCGCCAAAATCCCCTCCGGAGGAAAGGGGGAGTGGAAACGAAAAAAGGGGGAAAAGAGAAAAGAGGGAAAAAAGGGGTGCAGAGCACCGGGATTTTGGGAAGGTCCTCCCAAAACCTCCCAGTTGGTTCGTCAGGAATTGTGTGGCCAGGGATGTATTCGGAGTGAAAGAGGTGAGGTTTGGGTGGGAATTTGGGAAGGAATTGTTCCCTGTTAGGGTGGAGGGGACCCTGGCACAACTTTCCCAGGGGAATGTCTGGGCAAATCCATTCTCAAAACTTCCCCAAATGTTTTTCTTCCAGAATTAAGCGTCGGAAAACCTTCATTCGCCCATAAATTCAAAATTGGGCAATTTTTGCACCCTTTACCGGGCACAGAAAGCAGGAGCAGGAGCGCGCTCCTAAACCCCGCAGAACCAGAATATTTCGGCAGAGTTCAGCCCCGATTTTGGGAAAAAAATCCCCCAAAATGAAGAAAGCATCCGAGGCCAGGCTGGAAGGAGCCGGGACCGCGGCAGGGGCGGAACCGGGCGAGTTTTAAGTCCCGTTCCAACCCAAACCATCCCGTGAGTAACAAAGGGAATAAAGAGCGAGCGCAGACTGCAAACCCCACAACAGAGCACCTTAATATGGCCGGGGCCTCATAAATCCTAAATCGTTTTCGAAAATTACATCCCTGAGCAGGGCAGGGGCAGCTTTAATGACGCTTAATTGGGTTTTGGTGCCCGAACCGGTTCCGCAGAGCCGCGGGTGCAGCTGAGTCAGGAGCGCTGCCCCACGAAGGAATAATCAAAGATTTTGGGGTGGGAGCCTCGCAGCGCTGGCTGTCCTCACTTCAAAGGATTTTCTGCCCGCTGACATCAGCGGCACAAAGCTCGCATCAGCAGCAATTCCGGGAGGAGCTGGCAGAGCGTAATTAACAGCAATTAACGCGTCACTCGCCGCGCCATTCCGCGCTACCGGGAGCTCGGATTTCGCTGCAGTGAAAGGTGGAGAATCCTGAAATCTACAGAGTGCTGAAATCTAGAGAATCCTGGAAGATGGTGAATCCTGGAAGATGGAGAATCCTGGAAGATGGAGAATCCAAAGCGCTGCAGAATCCTGAAATCTGCAGAATCTCAAAATCTGCAGAATCCTGAAATCTGCAGAATCTCGAAATCTGCAGAATTCTAAAAGCTGCAGAATCCTGAAATCTGGAGAATCCTGAAAGCTCCAGAATCCTGAAATCTGGAGAATCCTGAAAGCTCCAGAATCCCAAAATCTGCAGAATCCCCAAACCCAAGGCCCTCACCCCTGGCCCAGAGTGACCCTGGGTGATGTCGGGGTCATCGCCCAAGAGCAGGCGGCACTAGGGCGGGCGTTGGAACATTGAAATCTGGAAATTTTGGGAATTTTTGGAATTTTGGGAGTTTTGGGAGTTTCGAACTTCCTGTGCTTTCTGCAGCTGACCTCCAAGAGAACACTGCTTTTGACCTGAGGCCTTGGAGAAGACTCCCAAATTTGAGTTAAAATCACGGGTGTGTGGTTAGGATAGAAGTGTGTCAGGTTTGGAATTTGGGGTTTTTAGGATATAGTAACGGGTATGGGACAAGGATGGAGGTTCTTGGACGTCATCCCACCTTCCTTTTCTTGTTCCTCCTTCTTCATGATTTTCAGGTAGCAGGTTTTGGATAGTTAGTGCTGCACTGCGGGTCACAGGAGTTTGTTATTGGGTCAAAATTATAAATAATAAAATTATTAGCTCTTTCTTGGACTGTTTAGCATTAAAACACCTTGTAACAAACTCGATTTTGCTCGTTTTTATCTGGAAGCTAAAACTCTTACAAAACTCTCTTTACTTTAGATAAGATTTTATAAACAACCAAGTCCCAACGAGAAATTCATCTCCTTCTGGTTTTTAATCCTGACCCTGAGTGAAGGCAGAAGAAAATGAAGACAAGCCATTAATTAAGTGGTGCAACCCAACCACCACAGGCGGGGACAAATCTCCAAAATCCGCCAGGGAAGCGATTCCTGAGCTCTGGGAACTCTGCCCGGGCTGTGGAGCACGCCCAGGGTGTCTCATCCAAAATTCTCCTGATCCCAAATTCCTGCAGCGTGGGGAGGATCAGGCAAAGCTGCATTTGATACAGGGAGACTCTTCTCCAAAAAATGTGCCGGGTCACTTTTCTGGGGTTTTTTTGGTTGCTAAAAATGGAATTTATCGCTTTTTTTTTTTTTTTTTCTTTCTTTTTTTCTTTTTCGTGTTTGGATTTATTTGTTTATTCATTCTTATCTGTCGGACAGCACTTTTACCTAAGAAACTAAAAATGAAGAAGTGAAGAAACGGTGATGGATTTCACCAAATAGTCCAATTAGAAACTAACTTCGATTATTTTGACTTTTGATCTGATGACCAAATACCCGTGTGCCATTTTTAATTCAAAGCTCCCAGGATTTAGGGTCCCAACAGGAATTTTTAATTTTGGATGGCCCACCTTTGTCAGGACGCCGATGTTTGAGGATATTGAGGTTCACTGGGATTTTTTTTTTTTGTCTTTTCAGAGCGGCCAAACCCCCTAAATTCAGCAGTGGGAGCCGAGATTTCTGATTTTTGTTCAGATTTTAAATCCTGGAAAAATAACGAAAAAGATGTTGGCAAACAAAAAGATAAAATCAGGGAATTAAATGTTGGAGGAGCACAGAAGGAAAGGGAATGAAAGGAGGAGTGAAAAGAAAAATATCTCCCTCAACAAGTGCTGAGCAGAGCTGGGCTGAGGTGTAGAATTTAGAGAAATATATTAAACAAATATGAATATTATATAAATAAATATAAATATTATAGAAATGAATAGAAAGATTCTAGAAATAAATATAAATCTTATAGAAAGAAATGTAAATATTATAGAAAGAAATGCAAATATTATAGAAATAAATATAATTATTATATAGGTGTTGGGTAAAATACAAGAATGATATAAATGAAAGAAAGATATAAATACCGTGCATAAATATTATACATAAATATTTCTATTTCCATTTAATTAATTATATAAATAAAATAAATTTATATAAATATTTCTATTTAATTAATTATATAAATAAAGTAAATTTATTTAAAGAAAATAGATAAACTAATAGTTAATTACAAGAAAATTAAAATGTTGGGTTGGCCGGGGCAGCAAAAATTGAATAAATTAAATTATATAAACAACATAAATCTGTTCTGCATTCTCTTTTTTTAAAATGAATTTTAATTTTAAATGTTTGAATAATTTTTATTATTTTTTTAATTTAAAAAAAATAATGAATAATGAATTTTAATGGTTTTTGGGTGGAGCCCAGGGCCAGAACCGAGTCCCTTCGGTGACTTCGCGTCTCCCCCTGCTTGTCCCAGGTGGGATTGCAAAACCTGCCTCAGTTTCCCCACAACGCCCGCGATTTTTCCCTCTCTCAGCCGCCCCAAATTCTTCCTTTTACAGCACAAAAGTGGCGCCGGTTTTCCTTCTGTCCCTTGAAAATCCCTGACTCGGGAAAAGGCACCGGGAGGGGCTCCGGGGAAGCTGGAGAGGGAATTTCCCTCCCTTTGTCAGGGAATGGGGTCAGGGGCACCGAGCGGGAATTTGGGCGGGATTTTGGGCAGGAATTGTTCCCTGGGAGGGCTTGGCCCAGGGAATTCCTTGGATTTCCCATCCCTGGAAGTGTCCCAGGCCAGGCTGGACAGGTCTTGGAGCCACCTGGGATGGGGGAATTTTCCCACTTATCTTTGGAATTATTCCCAGAGTTCTTTGGAATTATTTCTACTCGGTTATGGAATTTTTCCCACTGGGTTTTGGAATTATTCCCCCTAGGCTTTGGAATTTTTCCCACTCGGATTTGGAATTATTCCCATTCAGTTTCGGAATTATTCCCCCTAGGTTTTGGAATTTTTCCCATTCAGATTTGGAATTATTCCCAAAGACCTTCGGAATTCTTCCCCCATGACTTTGTAACCATTCCCCCTGGATTTTTATTCCCACACGGCTTTGGCATTATTCCCACTCGGATTTGAAATTTTTCCCACTCGGTTCTGGAATTTTTCCCACTTAGATTTGGAATCATTCCCACTCAGATTTGGAATTATTCCCACTCGGTTCTGGAATTTTTCCCACCCGCCTTTGGGATTTTCCCTTCCCCCCGGGGGAAACCCCACATTTTCCGGAGGGTTTGGGGCAGGGAAAGTTGTTTAATGGGAACAAACCACAGGAATACAAACAAACGATGCGGGAGCAGGAGCTGAGTATTTTTAGCAACCTCTGGGTGTGGTTCGGAGTCACCCTGGTCCTCCTGGGGTGGCTCCGGGGTGACAAATTCCGGCCACCAACCTGCCCCGGGGGGCTGAATTTAATGGAAATTCAAATGCTCGGGGGCTGGAGTATCAACGAAGCGTCATTAATGGAATTTTTGTGCTTAATTAAGGGATTTTATCTCTGATATTTGAATATTTGGAGTCTGATAAGACACGGTTTAATTCATCGGGGTTTTTTGTTCTGATGTTCAGTGTAGGAAACGCAAAAATAGGGCAAAGATGAGGATTTGAGATTTGCTTCTTCTAAATATTCCTGCCAGGAGACGGCAAACCAAAAACTTCCTGTGAAGAGAATGGAAGAAGTTGCAGATTTAGGAAGGGAGGGAAGAATCAGAACGTGATTAATTGGATTCTGTGATTAATTGTTGCTGCTCCGGCGATCTCTGGAAGCGGAGAGGGAAGGGCAGGGATGTCGGGGGAGGATTTGGGATGGAGATTTTTCCCTCCCGGCAAATTCCCTTTGCACATCCCAGGGTTGGATCAGCTCCATCCCATCCCTGCCCGAGAGGAGAGCGCTGATCCCTGAGCGGGGTCACACCGGGGAATCCACCCCGGGCACTTTGCTTTGGAAATCCAGGCCGGGAAGAGGCTGAAATTATTCCCTTGAATCCTTGGAAATTCTCCAGGGAATAATTTTGCCCCTCTCGGAGAGGCACTTCCTGCGCTGGAGGTGGTTTGGGGTTAGAAAAATCTGATTGAATCAAACCTCAGGCAGCGCAGGAGCTGCGAGAGGGAGGAAAAGGGGAGTAAAATCTGATTTTAATAACAAATCGTTCAGCGCACGGGGCTGCCCAGGACACTCCAAACACCCAAAATATCCCAGATTCCAGACCAGAAATATCCCAGATTCCTGCCCAGAAATATCCCAGATTCCTACCAAAAAGCCCCCAAATATCCCAAATTCCTGCCCAGAAATATCCCAAATTCCTGCCCAGTGAAATCCCGGGGGTTTCCTGAGGGGTTTCCCATAAGGGGAGGAGAAGTTTTTTGCTCCCACCACCTCGGAAATTTTTCCGATTTCTTCACGCAATACTAGGGCGTGCAGGAGCTGATTAACTAAAAATACAAAAAAAGCTCAAAACAAAAACAAAACAAAAACAAAAAACAAAAACAACAACAAACACACACACACACAAAAAAACCAAAAACAAAAACAAAAAAACAAAAAACAAACACAAAAATAAAAGCGAAAACGAAACAAAAAACCCTAAACAAACAAACCCCAAAACAAACAAAAAAAAACACCTACAAAAAAACCCCCAAACAAATAAATTTAAAATTAAAAAAAAAAAAAAAAAGCAAAACAAGGATTCTGAGAGGTGCTGCTTTCAATCCCCATGCTCGTGTTTCTAAATGCAGCTGTTGCCCAACATCTGGATGTCCAAATCCCAAGGCTCCGTGGCGCAAGGCTTGTGTACAAAGATAATTAATGATGTAATTAACGCTTGTGGAGCGTTCCCTCTGTCATTAGGGGAAGGATCGTTCAGGGGCTGATTTGTGGAAAAAGCCGATTTGCAGATTTCCTTTGTGGATTACAGGAATTTCAGTGGATTGGCGTGGACAGGAATCCCTGGAGGGGGCGGTGAGGGAGGAGATGGAAACGAGATTCCCTGGAAATTCCGGTGGGGGGAATTTAATTCCTCATTAATTCTCAGCTTAATCGCTCATTACTTCTAGCTATTAGCAAATATTGGCCAATAGAAATATTATATAATATTTGCACTTATTTCTTTCATGCTTTAAGCTGCATGTCCCCATCTTGCTGATTGTGCTTGCTTACAATATATAATATATAAAATGTACAAAATGTATAAAATATATAAAATATATAAAATGTATAAAATGTACAAAATGTATAAAATGTATAAAATGTATAAAATGTAATATATAATATGTTTATATATATATATATAGTTATAGTTATATAGTTATTTCTTATATTTATGTCTTTAATGTGCTGCAGATTATCCTTGCCAATAATATAGAATATTTATATTTATTTCTTTCCCACTTTGCAGATTGTCCTTGCACGCTATGTGTAATATTTATATTCATTTCCTTCACACGTTGCAGCTTATCCTTGCCTATAATTTATAATATTTATATTTATTTCTTTCACAACTTGTCCCAGCCTGGTGCCCCAGGGAGGGTGACAGTGCCCAGGTCCTGCCTGAACACGCTTGGCCCAGAATTTTAGGCTTGTTTTTTGGGGAACAGCCTGGTGAGTCGGCTGGAAAATTCAATGCAGGGCTTCGATTAATTAAACAAAACAAAAAAAAACCCAAAATCTGCATTTTTGTGTTGTAGGCAGATCATTTCACCCCAAAATCCAGGCTGGGTGAGCTCTGAGAAAAGGCAAAATCTCAATTTGGAGCCGGAGGAGGAGTTGAAACTCAGGAAAAAAATCCCAAAGTCACTTCTGGGACCCCCAAAAGTTTGAAATAAAATGGAGAGGAGAAAGTTTTCCATGGAAAACTGGACTGAGGGGAGTGAGTTCAGACTGAAACAGGGCAAATTTGGGTTGGATTTGGGCAGGAACTGTTCTCTGGGAGGATTCCAGGTGATTCCATGGATTCCCCATCCCTGGCTGGATCCACCTGGGCATGGTGGGAATGTCCCTGCCCATGGCAGAGCGTGGCACTGGATGATTTTTGGGGTCCCTTCCACCCCAAACCATCCTAAAAAAGCAAAACCCAAAAGTGCATCTGATGACAGCATTTAATGGGAACGAGAAGCTCGATTTACAAAACTCGCTGGAAAGGAAAAAAAAAAATCAAAGAATTCCAGGAGGGTCCACAACAAATCCCCACTCCCATGATTTTCATAGATTTTAGCAGAAGGATTTTGCAAAGAGATTTGATCTTACAATTGCTGTAAATATTTTGATTTTGTTTTTTTTTTTTTTTTTTTCCCCGTGATTTGCATTAAATGAGGTAAAGACAGGAAAAGAATCTGGGAGAGCATTACATGGTGGGGCTAAGCAGGAATAAAGCACAGCAGGGAGCTACAAATTCCTAATTTTCAGAAATGCCAAGTAGAGCTGATTTTATTTGTCTCTTTTTCAATGTTGGTTCAGCAAAATTTACAAATATGAAGAGGAGTTTGGGTAAAATTTCATTTTGGAAACCAAGATTTTCCAGTCATATTGTTTGGGGGGATTTTATGCCTTTTTTTAAATTTAATTTGAGAGAAATCGATAATAAAACTTCCATGTTGGCATAAAAAATGAAATTTATTGACACACAGCTTTTAGCAAACCAAAAAAAAAAAAAAAAAAAAAAAAAAGGAGATAAATATAATTTTTAAATCTGGTTTCTTGGAAAATTCTGGGCTTTGGTTCATCCTAATTGGAATGAGGTCAATAGAGAAATTTCAGTTTTCTCATAGGCTGGAAATTCTAGTCCTCGGGCAGTTCTAGTGCCAGGAATCCCTGGATTTATGGACTCCATGGGAACAGAAATCCTTGGATTTATGGATGCCATGGGAACAGGAATCCTTGGATTTATGGACACCATGGGAACAGAAATCCTTGGACTTATGGACGCCATGGGATCAGAAATCCTTGGATTTATGGACTCCATGGGATCAGAAATCCTTGGATTTATGGACTCTGTGGGGACAGGAATCTTTGGATTTTTGGATTCCATGGAACAGGAATCTCTGGATTTTTGGACTCCATGGGAACAGGGATCCCTGCATTTTTGGACTCCATAGGACAGGAATCTCTGGATTTTTGGACTCCATGGAACAGGAACCCCTGGATTTTTGGACTCCATAGGACAGGAATCTCTGGATTTTTGGACTCCATGGGAACAGGAACCCCTGGATTTTTGGACTCCATGGGAACAGGAATCCCTGCATTTTTGGACTCCATGGGAACCTCGGGAGCTCGGCACTTCTACAATCCATTATCCAATAACCTTTAGTCGGGGCTCAGCTCTGCTTCCCGGTCTATCCACAGATATCCAGGCAAGGTTTAGGTTGGCCTGCAAGTTCCACAACAAAACAGCCGCCGTAAGTCAGCGCCAAAAGGATTCCAACTCCCCGCGCCCCACAGAGACCCCAGAGCACACGTACCCCCAAACCCAGGGAATCCCCGCGGGCCCAGCAGGTTCCTGATGTCCAGCAGGGCCGTGGAGCCCACCAGGGTCTGCTGGGGGAAGGTGGTGAGGGTGGGCCCGGGGTAGATGACGGAGTAGGGCGGGAAATCGGGCTCCACGATGTCCACCACGGTGTCGGGGTATTTGATGACGCAGGTTTCGTTGCGGGTCACGGCGAAGGGCTCGGGGCACGCCAGGCCCGGGGGCAGGCAGCACTCGTGGAAGGGAGACATGGGGAGGGGAAGAGCTGGAAATGAGGAAAAGAGGGAAAATCAGGAAGAAACCCATCCTCGGTAAGGCGGGAAATGTGCGTTAAGTATTATGAAATTTTGGTTACGCGGTTGAGGGGATTTTCGGTAAATTGGGGATTTTCGGTAAATTTGGGTTGTGAAGAGTTCAGGTAGGCGTCAGATTTGTCCAGTTTAGTTTTCTAACCTTTTTTCCTTCCTGGTTCTTTTTTTCCTGAACTTTTTGGTTTTCAATATAACGATTTTTTTTACACCATTACCATTTTAACCCCCAAAACTTTTATCCTATCGCTTCTCCTCCCAGGATTTTCACTGTGTCCATTCCACTCTTATTGCCAGTGGGAAACCACAACTCCCAACTCAACCCCAGATTTTAAACTCAGGTTTTAACCCTCTTTTAAATCCCAAATGTGGGGGCTGGAGCTCCTCCCAGCTGGTTCCAGGTGGAGCAGTGAGATCCAGGCTGGAGATCCACCCATCTTTTATGGGTCTCATTAGGGACCAGCTGGATGTTTGAAATCCCAGAGCACTTTAAACCCAGCTTGGTATCGAGGCCAGAATTTTCCTGGGCATTGTTTAATTGCATTGTTTAATTAATTGAAGGCCGTGCTTGCCCTGAGTTGTGCCCACACAGATTGGGCAAGGAAAACACGAGGAGAAGGGATCATTTCCCTTGTTTTATCTCTGTGAAGCTGCTGGGGAAGAAATTAAGGGGAAAAAAAAGGGGGACTTGAAGCTATAAATCCCCATTTCACCCCAGAAATCTTTAGGGGAGACAAAATCCAGGGGGGATTTCTCCTGTCTCCACCTGAACATCCCATTTTAACCTTCCCAGTCCTCGGAGAATTCTGATTTTTTTTTTTTTTTCCAGTTGATTCAATTCCAGTCTCCTTAGACTTGAAGGTGAGAAAAAGGCAAGCATGGAGTATTTTTCCATCTGAAGAGCTGGATCTGGACTGGCTGATTTTGGCTTTGGCAAAACAGGGTTGGTCTGAGGGTTGGGATCTTCGAGTGATTCCACACAATTTGGAAAAGCTCCTCCCAGAACTCCGGAAAAGGAGGTGGAAAAGGAGCACTTGGATGTTCCTTCTACATTTGGAATTCAGAACTATGAATATATTTTAACGCAAGACAGTAATAAAGTGGATTTTGAGTAAGGAAAATCTGTGTTCTGCAGGATTGGGGAAATATTTAGGGCGAGTTCTCCAACTTAAAAGACACCAGAGGCTCCTGGAAGACAGGGTGAGAACATCGTAGAAATTAAAATTTAAATTATAATTTCTTTAATGACACCGAGTCTTTCGAATATGAAGAGAGTGCCGTGGAATTTTTGAGACTCTTTAGGACTCAGAGGGAGTTTTCTGTGCCCTCTCTGGTTTCCACAAGCTGAGCTCTCTCCTCTGAAGTGTAAAACTTCAATTAACTCCAAACTAAAGGACAACAGAAAAGCTTTTTCTGGAAAAACACCCCATTGTCCTTTCACGAGGTCACCCTGTCATTTGATATTCAGATAGCAATAATAATAATGATAATAATAACAACAATAATTGATTTAAAATTCAATAATTGATTCAAAATTGACTTACCCGGATCATCCAAGGAGGAGAGTAAAAGAAAAGTGATTAGGGAAGCTTCTACGTAGCAAATGCTTTTATACACGTCCCCAGAGCGCCTGGAGGATGTGACACCCTCTTTGCATGAAGTCTTAATTAGTTGCAAAACAAACTTTGCTGCCTGCATAACTTCTGCGAGTAATGAAACTGTTTTGCTCCCTGTTTGTGTTTGTTCCCTCCCGGAGCTTCCCAGAGTGTGCTACGCCCGCCGGGCAGGATTCACTTTGCCCTTTCAAGGGCCAAAAAAAGGGCTTGATCTGCAGCTAATTAACCACATTTCAGTTATTTCGGGGCCTGATCAAGGGTTCTTTTATTAGCATTGGGTTTTCCCTCTCAGGTTCTGGGAAAGGGAGTTGCAGTGGCATCATTTCCAGTGGGGTATCAGCATTATTTTTGTAATTTCCCAGTGCAGATGGGATTTTTTAATTCCAAAACCACTCCCAGGGGCATTAATTGTACCAATACACAGCTGGGCATCCATGGGCAAGGAGCAAAAATGAATTTACAATTCCACAACTCTCAATAAATGCCATGAATTCTCAATAAATCTTTAATTTTAATTAACACCTCCAAACGGGGCTGACCTCGTGGAGAAAGCTCGGCCTTACAAATCCTGGGATGGGGTCCAAGTGGAGTAGCTGGACTTTGTTCCTGGGCTCTGCAGGGTTTGACCCCAGTGCAATTAAAAGCAAATCCCAAATCCCACCCACGACTCTTGGC
This sequence comes from Oenanthe melanoleuca, assembly GCF_029582105.1. NCBI lineage: Eukaryota > Metazoa > Chordata > Aves > Passeriformes > Muscicapidae > Oenanthe > Oenanthe melanoleuca. Next base: position 2,975,509 of record NC_079358.1, on the reverse strand, counting down.
TCCCGACTCAGGGTGAAGTCACCGAGCCTCACACAGTCTTGGTTTTATTTGTTGGGGCTTTTTTTCCCCCCTCATTTCCCCCCCAATTTATTGGGCTGGAAAGGACAAAATTGTGGGAGAGGGAAGGTTGGAAGAATCCAGGTTTTCTTGGGGCAGAATTAAGGGGGGAAAAAGTAGACAAGAAATTGCTCTGTGATGAAATTGTGTGAAGAAATTGTTCTGTGATGAAAATTAGAGATGTGAGATTAATATAAAGCCATTAAAATATTGGAGAAAATGGGAGTGGGCAGTTTATCAACACTTTTGAGTGAGCCAGACATGGATTTAAGATGTTTTTATTAAGATTTTAAAGAGAAAATCAATGACAGAAAAATCACAATGAAGAGACAATCAGGGTTCTTACAGAAAGAGATTTCTGAGGGAGCCCCCAGGAACGTTTTGGGATGACAGCCCACAGCCAATTTCATTTCTTTACTACATAAAAGGTGCCTTTAATTTAAATCTTATTGGAATACCGGGATGAGGTTCACTTAAATATTTGGGGACATCCTTAAAAGCACAATTCCACCTCTGAGGTGTGTCCCTGATGCCCAAATCTGCATAAATCACTTGGGATCACCCCAGCCCTTTTGTTCCCAGCTGCCCACAAATGCTTTTGCCTTAGGACCCCTCTCAGGCTGCAGATAATTTATGCTGGGAGGGAAAATTGAGAGTAAATAATAATTAGGAACAAAGGGAGGCAGCTCAGCTTCCTGGGAGCTTGCCTGGAATATGAATCCTGGGAAAGAGGAATGAGAATCGTGGATATCCCATCCCTGGAAGTGTCCAAGGCAGGTGGGAATGTCCCAAGATTTAAATCTAATTAACCTGCCTAAGGTTATAGGAAAGGAGTTCTGCAGGATTCATTCAGCTGAAATGTCTTTTATGAAGAGATAGAGGGACACTAATGCATATTTTTATATTTTAATATTAATTTTTATATTTTTATATTTTAATTTTTATTTATATATATTCTATATATTTCTATTTTATATATGTATGTATGTATATACATATCTATATGTATGTATATATTTATACTTTAGGCTTATATGTATATGAATATATGTATATATGTATATATGTATACATGTATATAGTTTTACATATATTTATATATATATATTTAAAATATATATTTTATATTTTTAAATTTTTATATTTTTATATTCTATATTTCTGTATTTCTATATTTTTTATTTCTGCATTTCTATATTTGGGGGGTTTTTTGTATTTTATTTTCTTTCAGCACATATTAAGATTTGCTTCTTGCCGTTTAACCACTTAACACTCTTTTAAAAAGACAATAATCAATTTTATCTGTATAAAATTCACACAATGTGCTGCCAAGTGAAGATAAACCTGAAGGTTTATCCATCAGTGCTCCATGCTCCTTCCATTCCCTTTTTCCAGCCCCTTGTGCTGCAGAACTTTTTAGGATTTGTGGGGATTTCTGCTCTGTGCCCATTCCATTCCCTTTTTCCAGCCCCTTGTGCTGCAGAACTTTTTGCCACTCCCGTTGATTTCTGCTCTCTCTGCATTTTTGGGCCCTCTATAAAAAAACTCCTCAGCCCTTCCCTCAGAACCGGATTTTCCGTTGCCTTTGGCAGATTTTAATTCCAGTTATTATCTGGGTTTAGCAGGGAGAGCACGGGAGGCAAATGAATTGTCAGAGGTCACCCCGGGAGCAGCTCCCGTTTATCCCATTCCCAAAGATTTGAATGCCGACGGCTCCTTGAGGCCTTGGCAGCGGTTTTGTGGAATCTGGGGGGGGAAGGAGAAGCCCCCACAGCCAGGGATGAGCAGCTCGAGCTGGGAAGTGAAGCAATAGGAGTTCCACAATCTGCCAGGGAGGAAGGGAGGGGCTGGCAACGCTTTTGGACGTGTCCTGAAATGGCTTCTCCAGCTCGGGCCTGGAAATCTCCTCCAGCAAACACAGCCTTGTGATTTATTTAAATAAATTATTCTGTTGGAAAAGTGCTCTGTGTTGTCACGTTGTCCCAGTGTGCCGTTTTATGGAGCTGTGGATTGTTTTGGGTGGGAAAGAACTTAAAATAATTTAATTCCAGCCCCTGGGACACCTCCCAGGGGCCCAGGCCTCGGCCAAGCAGGCCTTGGTCATTTCCAGGGATGGGGAATCCACAATTCTCCCACAGAACAATTTTTTCCTAATTTTTACCTCTGAATGAACAGCAAACTTTGATTTCTTTCAATTTTCCCCTCACCACCAAGAAAAAAAAAGAAAATCATCCGCAAGGAGTTTTCCAAAGCTGTTTCAGGCCTTCAAGGCCCAATCCCTAATTAAAACCCTGGGCTTGGTTTATGTCTTTCGAAACCTAAAGCTGCCACTTAAGAAATCTGCAATTACTGGGGCCTGCAAATTGCTCACGATGGGGTAATGATCCCCAGTCAGAAAATAATTCCTTTTTAATGAAAATCCTGCCTCAAAAATCATCCCTTAGGAAACGCTCGGCTCCCAAGGAATACTCGTGTCAGAGTGAATTTATCAGCTTTTTAACAGTCAAAGAGGAGGAAAACCAAGCAAATAATTAATAATAATATTAAAAACAGGAGGGTGAAGCAATGGGAATTTTCTTCAATTAATCGAAATGTTTAACAAAGCCTTTTGTGTGTGTGTGAGGTTCTAATTAATTAATTTTTCAGGACTGAGTTCTGCATTCTTTCCTTGTGGGTCACGCTGGCCCCATTTGTATTTTCTGACCTTCCCACTCTGCTCATGTTCCTTCCTCAGGGATGTTTTTAATGCCAGAGTTCCAGAATAATTCTCTTTTTTGGACTGTGAGGCTCAGAATTAAACTGAAAAATCCAATTTTTTTCCTGAAATCCTTCCCCTGAAATGCCCCAAACTTTTATTAAATCTTAATCAAAGGAGTTTATTTTTTATCTCTTTATCAATATGAAAATTTTAGCTCTTCCCCTAAATCCAAAATTAGCCATGAATGATCTCTGAATTTTGATTTAATAATTATTTACTGCTTGTGTAATTCCTGAGAAATCAGTGCTGTCCAATGTCCAGATTTTCTCTGCAACAAATTCCAGCATTTGCCTGTTCTGGGAAATCTGGCAGAAGTAAAAAAAACGATTTTCAAATCAAAATAAAACCAGAGAAAATATTTATAATTGTTAATATTATATTTATAATAACACTTATGATTGCAATTTATTATTTAGTATATTGCTAATATAGCATTATTTATGACAAATATACTTAATATTTATATTTTATTATATTTGTTACATTATATAAATATTTATAAATATAAAATAAATTTAAAGTTATTTATATTTGTGTATTTGTATTTATATATTTATATTTTAACTTATTTATTATTTATATATTTGTCTGTATTTGTGTATATTTGTGCATTTATATACCCATATATTCTATTTTATTTGTTTATATTTATATTTATTCACATATTTATATATGAATATATTTGTGTATTTATATATTTGGGTGTTTTTATATATATAATTTTATATGTATGTATTTATATATTTATTTTTATTTATAAAATATTTATTATATATCTATTATATAAATATATATTTATATATTTTAATATACATATTTAAAATACCTATTTATGACCAAAGAATGTCCATTACCAACCTTGCTACGTCCTTCAGGGTGACTTTGTGACTCTCTTTGCCATCCTGCAATCCTGCTGCATCCCTAAAAGCTGCTAATGAGGGTTTTGCATGAATAAATCATTAATGTGAGTTTGCAAAGGACTTTGAAATCCTTTAATGTGAAACTTCCTGGGGCTGTTCCTGGGGACTGGGAACTTTGCAGAGTCACCCATTTTTGCAGCAAGAATTCCAGAGAGGAGCCCCAGAAATGAGATGAATTGGTAAAGAAGCGGAAATAGGAATAAAAATGGGGAAATTAAATGATGTCCAGGGGAAGGGGGTGGAGCATGAGCCCTTTTCCTGCTGAAATTTCCCAATATTCTAATGAATATTGAATATTCCACTGAATATTCTAATTTTTTATTATCCTTCCCAGCTGTGGGGAGGTGCTGGGGGAAGAAGGGAGGGAATTTTCCCTTTTCCAAACCTTTTCCAAGCAGGAATGAAGAGGCTCCGCTGCGAATTGACGCCTCCTGAACAGATTTTCTGGAGCAAATGAGAAAAAAAAAAAAAAAAAAAAAAAAAAAAGAAATTATGCAGCAGAGAACCCCCAATTCCTTGTGGTTATTTCTGGGACACCCCAATCCCTGGGGAAGGACCTGGAGTTGCTGGAGCTCCCGGGAGGATGCGAGGGATGCAGGAAAGGTGAAGGGAATCATTCTGCCCACGCTGAAATTGGGATTTTGGTTCTTATTCTTTCCAAAAATTAAATTTTTCCCACCCTCATTGTGCGCTCAATCTCTGAAACTCTGCTTTGAGCATCGCCCCCCATTAAAGGCTGACAAAAATGCTGATTGTGGGGCAGTTTGACCAAAAACTGCAGATTTCAGCCCATAAGAGGCAGAGAAAGTGCCCTGTGTGTCCCCCGAGCTCTGCCCTTCCCTACAGCCAAATTTCCTGCCCGCGGTTGTTTACCTGCTCCTTGTTTGCTGCTTTAATAGAGCAGTAATTTTAATTTTTTTCCTCTTTAAATCCCTCCAAATGACGAGGTGTGATGGGGAGAGCCCCGAGGCAGCGACTCGGATCACGTCCTGCCTGCACCAAATGTCCCAGGTGCTCATTAATTAATGGTTTGCACATCCCTTGTGTCATTATCCCGAGCGTGGAATTGGCTTCAGACACCCATGGGTTGAGCAATAAAAGCCCTCAAAGATAAACAGATCAAAGCTCAGCTGTCATTCCAGTAATCAGCTCCTAATCAGGTCAGGATTCTTGGCCTCATAAGGGTTTTAAAAATTTTATTATTTCCTACGCTGCATCTTTATTAAATCCCAATAAGGGAATAAATTAAATCCCAATGGTGGAATAAATTAAATCTCAGTGGTGGAATAAATTAAATTCCAATAATGGAATAAATTAAATCCCAGTGGTGGAATAAATTAAATCCCAGTAATGGAATAGATTTAATGGAATAAATTCCATTATAATTAATGGAATAACCTGGATCCAGGGAGAGGCAAAACCCTTTCCCTGGGTTTCACAAATCCATTCCCTGCATTTGTGTTATTGCGGTGATTTCTCATCTGTCTCCCAGGAAATCATGGAGTGTTTTGGGATGGAAGGGGCCTTAAAACTCATCTTAAAAAGGGCAGGAACATTCCCAGCATCCCTGAGAGCTCCAGCTTGGCCTTGGACACATCCAGGGATGGAATAATCCCTGCCAGTGCCTCCCTATATTTACAGGGAAGAATTTATCCCCAAACCCCCCCCTAAGCCCCGTCCCTGTTAGCCTGAACCCATTCCCCCTCATCCTGGCCCTCCATCCCTTGGGAATTGTCTCTCCCCGTGTTCCTCGGAGCCCCTGCAGCTCCTGCCAGGCCACAGCGAGGTCACCCCAAAGTTTCTGGAGGCTGAACAATCCCAGCTGTGCCAGCCTTTCCTGCCAGCCTTTCCCCCATCCCTGGGATCCCATCCTGGAGCCTCCTCTGGGTTCTCTCCAGCAGCTCCAGCTCCTCCCCAGCTCTGCAGGTGGGGTCTCACCTGAGCCCCCCACCTCATTTTTTTCCCTGTGCTGCTGCATTAAATCCTCACCAGAATCCCGAGCATCCCTGGATCTGTTCCAGAGGAACCACCTATGGGAGGTTGTTACGACACACAAAACGACTTTTTAATGAAAAAAAAAAATTAATAACCCTGGGTTCTGACGCTCTCAAATGTTGTCTGCCCAAGGAGTAGCCAAATTTAGGGTGACGTTATTGCCCAAGTGACAAAACAATTCCAATTTTGCATGGTGGCTGCAATATTTCCATGGCTGATGCACTTTGTGTGTCTCAAGCATTTAATGAATATTTGGGATTGGCTTTGAAGTTGTTCCCTTTCAAGAAGCTGAAGCTTCAGTTGTTGTGCAGCCCCAGGGAGCTGCAGACAGACACCTTGGAGGCTTCGGGATGGGGATGAAGCTAAATGAGAGATGGAGGTTCTGATACTGCTGGCAGGGACCTTTGAAGGAAATGTCCTTTTCTTTCATTATTATTTGATTTAAAAAATACTTCCTAAAAAATTCCCACCAATTCTGGGATCATGGAATGATTTGGGGTGGAAAGGGACCTGAAAGATCAGCTTGTCCCAACCCCTTCCATGGGCAGGGCCACCTCCCACTGGATTGGGTTGCTCAATATCCCATCCAACCTGGCCTGGAATGGATCACATCCTGGAATTGATCATTTCTTTGGCCTCAATCATCACAGCCTACATTCCCAATTAATCTGGTTCTTTGCTGAACTGAAATCTTAAAATAATTCTAAAAATAAAACCCCCAGTCTGGGGATTGAATTATTGCTTCAATTGTTTTATTCCTTCACGGTCAGTTTAACTCTTGTTTTGCTGCAGTCACAATAAACTCTGCTTTAATGAATGAAATGAAACATTTCTCTCCTCAGAAACGTTTTGGGGCCGAAAAACTGAAGCTGGAGATTTCTTCCCCTTGGTTAGCCAAAATTACCCGCTCAAATTGTCTGAGCTGAGCAGAAATGATTGTTGGCTGCACCACCTGAGTGAAGCATTTGGGGTTCTGGCTTTGGCCTTTTTATTTATGGCCATAAATAAACTGAAATTAGGTGTCCCAGCAATTGCAGGGATGCCACCAACCCCTGGTTCCCAATTGCTTCCACTCCTGTCCTACAGCAGAGTTGTCAGGATATTACCCGTGGTCATCCTGGCCTCCAAACTGTGGTGCCAAGACATAAAACCTGAGCACATTCCAGGCCTAATTAGGCCAAGGAAGCAACTTGCCCAGTATCCCAAATCCAACACCAGCTGCTGAATATTTTATTTCCACTGAGAAACAGAGTTCAGCGCAGAAAACGGGAGGAAAAACCACTCCTGGAGACTTTACAGAAGTTGCTCTGAGGGTCAAGGAGTAATTATTCCCAAAAACGGCTTCCAGTATGAAGCTGATTTGGGAAAAAACACATTTTAAAAAATTCAGATTTTGGTTATTAAGTGCACTTGGAGATCCTACACAAGTTGAAGGTGGTGAGACAATAAACTATAAGCCATGAAGTGGGTTCTGGAATAAAATGCTTAATGTTGAGTGAAAAACTGAAAGAATTGGTGCCACGCAGGGTTTGTGACCTAATTAGGCTCTCATCTAAACGAGCATTTCATTCCCAATGAGCAATTCAAACCAGACATGTGGCACAATCTGAAAACACAGGGAAATATAGCTGCAATTATATTTATGCAAAAACATGCAAATGCGGCTTGAATGTGGAGCTATCTGGGATGAGTCTGGCATAGTTTTAATTTGGAAATGGCCACGAGACAGACGAGGCAGTGACTAAACTGCCAGACTGAGGAAAAACACGGATGGCCATAAATTAAATTACCTGAATCAACAATGCTGGCCATGAGAAGCGTTTGATCTCTAATTAAGTCGCCTAAAACGAGGTTTCAGCCTGGAATGGGGATTGCCACCAGCAAGGAAACGGGGAAGGAGCGTTGCAGCACCAAATCAAAGGCTGGGATTTGGAAGGGAGTGTTTTACATGCGGGATGAGCTTGGGAAACACATCCTGAGAGCAAAGGGTGGCCCCAGGGCTGGCCAGCACGGTATAAAACCCACTGTGAGCGCAGGATCCCTCATCCAGCTCTCCTGCCTTCTCCTCCTTGGTGACACAGGTGAGCTCAAACCACCTTCACCTTCCTCTTGTCGTTCTCCTTCCTCTCTTTCTCTTTGCCTTCATCTCTGCCCTTGCTGCTCCTCATTTTCTGCTGAGCATTTCTCTCCCAGACCCAGCTCCCAGTCCCTGTTCAATGGGAAGAACTGGGAGAAGCTCTTGGGCTCTTTGGGGATGGGGTTCTGGATCCTTTCTTCCTCTCCCATTCCCTGTCCCCTCTCACCGAGCCCTGCTCTTTCTCCTGCCGAGGCCGTGCCTCACGTTCTGCCCGTGCCTCCTGCAGGTGCTCCTGCAGCCACAGCCATGTCCTGCTACGACCTGTGCCGGCCCTGCGGCCCCACCCCGCTGGCCAACAGCTGCAACGAGCCCTGTGTGCGGCAGTGCCAGGACTCGCGGGTCATCATCGAGCCCTCGCCCGTGGTGGTCACCCTGCCCGGGCCCATCCTCAGCTCCTTCCCCCAGAACACCGCCGTGGGATCCTCCACCTCCGCCGCCGTGGGCAGCATCCTCAGCGAGTCCGGGGTCCCCATCAACTCGGGGGGCTTTGGGCTCTCGGGGCTCTCTGGCCTTGGTGGCCGCTACTGCGGCCGCAGGTGCCTGCCCTGCTAGAGCCGGGCCGCACGTCCAGCGAGTGCCTCCCCCAGGAAGCCCCAGGCCAGGGGCCCGACTGAGGCTGGAGCTGCTGGCCAGCGTTTCCAGAGGCCTTGGGCCCCTCCAGCCCTCCTGACAAGGAGGGAGGCAAACGTGGCCAGCTGAGCCTTCTGCCTGTCCTGCTTTCTTCTGCGCCTCCCCTGCTCTGCTGGCCCAGGGGCTCAGCCCCGAGCCTGGCGCAGGCAGACCACAGTGTGGCCACTGCTGGCCAGGGCAGCCTGGCCCAGGGCCCTGCCCACCCTCTGCTTTGTTTCTGTCTGCACACTCAATAAAGTTCATTCTGCATTGAACTGGAGCCTCCTGCAATTCCTTCCACTTTGGGATCCAAAACTAAAACAGCTCCATGGGGCTGTGGTGCCCTGGGGGGAGTTTGGGTGGTCCAGGACTACTGATGGACCTTGCTCACACCTGGGCAAGGTGAGCACCTGCAAGGGCACTGGAATGCCATGGGGCAGTGGAGGGAGTGTGGCCTTGTGTGAGTGTGACAGGGTGACCAGGAGGTGCCCCAGGGGACACCTGAGCCAGGACACAGGTTGAGGACGTGCTGAGGGTGGGTGTATCGTGGATTTGGGTCAGGGATGGGCACACAGGGACCATGATCCCTCCTCTGAGAGAGCAGGACTGACAGTGACATCGCCTGGGATGGTACCCAGGCCCAGAAAAGAGCAGCGTGTTGGATTTCGCCCTTTTCTGTTGTTGTTGGGCCGCACCCAACATATGAAAGGTCACACTACATTTCATACGGCTTATATTTTTTCATTACAAGAGCTTTTACACATGTTTTTGATATTCTCTACGAAGTTTACACCTCATTTATTGGTTGCAGTAAATTAACATAACATTCATTGGTGCAAAACCATTTCCGCCTCTGTTGTTCACGAAACTTTTCTGAAAATACTTTTCCCAGCTACAGATTTTTCTTGATAATATTTTTTTCTTTATTTTTGGTCTCTGTACCAACAGCCTTGATAAAATTCCTTTCAGAAGCAAACCTTATCCATGAACCTTCTCTGGCTCACAGAGCAGCTATAAGCGCCCTCTCATATTTTTCTGACCCGGAGAGGGGGCAACTGAGTGGTGTTGCCTATTCCATGGCATTTCTAAGTCAGGATTTCTTATGTCTAAGTTTGCACACAGCTGCATACTGTGTGTCAGGCCCTGAGAACTCTCTACAAATCCATTTCCCGCAGCAGTGGAAGTATCTTATCCCCACCAAAACTGTCCTGTGGTCAGAAACATCAATTACTGAGAAATCATTCTGTGTGTCACCGTGTCCTGAAGGAGCAGGAGTCTGGAGCAGATCTGCAGAAATCTGCTATGTTACTTGAACTTGGAGCTTTTCTCCAACCTTGAGGATTCTGCGATTCCTCCAGAAGAGTGACCCATCCTCAGTCCATTCCCACTGTGCCAATGTCTGGCACAGAAATCACATTTCTCTCTGCACACCTGCCCTGAGTGCCACGAGTCACCTCAGCACTGGGGATTGTCCCTGTCCAGGGTCTGGATGCTGTGCTTGCATGCAGGCTAGGATAACAACCACTTGTAGCTGGAAATGCACAGTTAAGGCTTTAAGGAAGGTGACTGTGAATCTGCACAGAAATCTCTTCTGGAAGGTCAATGTTTAGCCCCATCTACTGGAACCCAAGGTCCAGTCTCCCTCTGGGCTCAGGTGTCCCCTGAGCATCTCCTAGTCACTCACACAAAGCCACACTCCCTCTAATCCCACACAAACATCCCCAGGGCACCACAGCCCCATGGAGCAACTTTAGCTGTGGATCCCAAAGTGGAAGGAATTGCAGGAGGCTCCAGTTCAATGCAGAATGAACTTTATTGAGTGTGCAGACAGAAACAAAGCAGAGAGTGGGCAGGGCCCTGGGCCAGGCTGCCCTGGCCAGCAGTGGCCACACTGTGGTCTGCCTGCGCCAGGCTCGGGGCTGAGCCCCTGGGCCAGCAGAGCAGGGGAGGCGCAGAAGAAAGCAGGACAGGCAGAAGGCTCAGCTGGCCACGTTTGCCTCCCTCCTTGTCAGGAGGGCTGGAGGGGCCCAAGGCCTCTGGAAACGCTGGCCAGCAGCTCCAGCCTCAGTCGGGCCCCTGGCCTGGGGCTTCCTGGGGGAGGCACTCGCTGGACGTGCGGCCCGGCTCTAGCAGGGCAGGCACCTGCGGCCGCAGTAGCGGCCACCAAGGCCAGAGAGCCCCGAGAGCCCAAAGCCCCCCGAGTTGATGGGCACTCCCTCCTCACTCAGGATGCTGCCCACGGCGGCGGAGGTGGAGGATCCCACGGCGGTGTTCTGGGGGGAAGGAGCTGAGGATGGGGCCGGGCAGGGTGACCACCACGGGCGAGGGCTGGATGACCACGCGGGAGTCCTGGCACTGCCGCACACAGGGCTCGTTGCAGCTGTTGGCCAGCGGGGTGGGGCCGCAGGGCCGGCACAGGTCGTAGCAGGACATGGCTGTGGCTGCAGGAGCACCTGGGGAGAGGGCAGGGAAAGCAGCCACGCAATGAGAGGCACAGGGCGAGACGCTGCTCACAGGAGAAAGAGCAGAGCCCGTGGAGAAGAGACAGTCTGGAGAGGGAGGAAGGGGAGTTCCAACAGCCCTGAGCCCAAAGAGTTCTCTGCAAAGAAATCCCAACATCTCCCACCTCTGCCCAGTGAAAAACAACCACAAAACCCCGGTGAGAGCAGGATCAAGGAGAAAGACTCAAAGAGCACCAGAAAGAAGCAAAGGTTCCGTTGAAGCACAAGGAGAAAGAGAAGAGGAAGAGCAGCGTGAGGCCCTTGGAGCTCACCTGTGTCACCAAGGAGCAGGAGAAGGCAGGAGAGCTGGATGAGGGATCCTGCTCTTGCTCTGCCTTTTATACTGCCCCACACAGCCCCGGGCCCAGACGCGCCTTTGCACAGGGAACGTGTTTACCAACAAGCTCATATTTTATGCAAAGCATCCCAATTAAGTAAACTCGAGGTTGTTTATGTTCCCTGCAACGCTGCCTTTTCATTTCCCTGTGCAGGATGTGCCCATTCAGCCAATCTGGCTCCTTTCAAGTGCCAGCATTAGAGGCCAAAATGTTTTTAGGGTATTTTTCAGCCCGAACCAGGCTGATGTTTCAGCCAGCTGGGTGGAGTGGTGCCATATTTCCAGGTGATGTCAGCATCTTCCCCTCCTGAGGCAGCTCTGAGCCTTTGGAGTAATAAATGCAGTTTTTTTATTATAAACTCAGGATTAAAGGGCTGGCTTTGGTGGGGACTGGCCCTCGACGTTGCTCTCTGTGACTCCAAGGCCTTTCAAGCTTTCTTAGACATAATTTATTCAGCAGAGAGACTTCATGGGCTGGTTTTGAACTTTCTTTGGGATCTCACATTGCCTTTAGAAGAAATTATCTCTTTTCTTCTGCCTTTCAGGTCTTCCAGCATTGCCTGGAGTTCTCCAATCAGCAGAACAGGACTCCTCCAGAAGGAAGGACGCTGCTGTCCCAACAGCAAATCTTAGTCAGGGTCATTATCTTGCAGAAAACACTCCCTAATGAGAACATCTGACTTCAAAACTCTTCCTTCTTCCATTCCTCATGGCCATCCTTCTACTTCTGCTTCCCCCCAGCCTCTGACCAGACCCTTCTCATTGTCCTAAATATTTCCAAGCAGGACACAGGGAGCACCTGAGGGCTGGCAGTGCCAGCAAACCCAGCCTGGGGAGCAGCAGGGACCAGGATGTCCCTAGAGATGCCCGGCAAGGGAAGGATTCCACATTCTGAGTGTTATTTCCTGGGGCAGGACAAGAGCTGGTGTCCCCAGGAGAGGTGACAGCCCCGCTCAGGCACCACCTGAAACCCCTTGTGGCAAAGGGGGCAAAATTCCTGTCCCAGTGAGGCTGGGGCTCCATCAGAGACAGAAAAATCTTAAATCCCACGGGTGCAAGCCAGACTCCACATGCAGGAGGATGAAGGGAGCTTTCAGGTTGTCAGGAGAAGTTTCTCTAAACAAACACATCCAGAAGGAAACCCCAGGTGTGGCGGGGCATATCCAGCAGAGAGATTTCCTTCAAAACACACACCACCCTTCCATCCATGGCATTTCCACTAAAATGTCTTCCACAACAAAGGCTTTTCCAGCCCTTTGTCCTTCTCCCTGACCCAGCCCTCCCCATCGAGGGTCAACAAGAAGTCTCGGGTGTCATGACCCACCCCACGCTCTCAGGGGTGTCCTGGGGGTGTTGACTCCCTCCCCTGGTTTCATTTTGACCCTGTTGCTGCCAATGACCCCTCCTGGCTCAGGGATGGGAGGGTGTCCCTGTTGAGGTGGGCACGACATACAAAAGGACACATTACACTTCAGAAGGCTAAAATCTGTTTATTACAACAGTACACTGTCTTTTATACTCTCTGCAAAATTTGCGCTTTATTCAGTGGTTACAATAAGTCAACGCAACTTTCATTGGTGTAAAACCATCTCCACCTCTGTTTTTCACAAAATTTTTCTAAAAATACTTTTCCCTGCTGCAGGTTTTCTTTCTTGCTTATCTCCTTCTCCTTCTTCTCTTTTTGGTCTTCAGGCCAACAGCCTTGGTAAGAAATACATTTCAAAAACACACCTGATTCATTAACCCTCTCTGGCCCACAGAGCAGCCATGAGTCCTACCATAGGAGGGCATTTCCACAGCAGAAAAAGAGACAGAGGAACTTAGCAGGATCGCTTTATTTCAGACAGTGACAGCCAAAATAGGGCAGAAGAGCAGCCTTGGGCTGTCCCAAGATGGCTGCAGAGCCAGGCACACCCCATTTCCCAGGGAGAAACACCCCACAGAAAGCAGGAAAAGAAAATTGGACATCACATTGAGTTTGGCAATGGCATTGAATGTCCCTGCAACTTGTTTGGGGCTCCCTCAGCATCCAGGGGCTGGGAGAAGTGCTTGGATGAAGGAAGGAAGGGAAAGATGCAATTGTAGAGGTAAAACGCAACCATGGCCTTAGGCACATGGGTGAAACTGGCACAGAAGCCATCGGGGCAGTGGCTTGACTCGTCAGCTGGAAGTTGCCCAACCTGTGTCCTGGCTCAGTGGCCCCTGGGGCACCTCCTGGTCACCCTGGTCATCTCCTGGTCACCCTGTCACACTCACACAAGGCCACACTCCCTCCACAGCCCCATGGCATTTCAGTGGCCCTTGCATGTTCTCAAATTGCCCAGGTGTGAGCAAGGTCCATCAGTAGTCCTGGACCACCCAAACTCCCCCCAGGGCAACACAGGCCCATGGAGCAGTTTTAACTGTGGATCCCAAGATGGAAGGAACTGCAGGAGGCTCCAGTTCAATGCAGAGTGAACTTTATTGAGTGTGCAGACAGAAACAAAGCAGAGGGTGGGCAGGGCCCTGGGCCAGGCTGCCCTGGCCAGCAGTGGCCACACTGTGGTCTGCCTGCGCCAGGCTCGGGGCTGAGCCCCTGGGCCAGCAGAGCAGGGGAGGCGCAGAAGAAAGCAGGACAGGCAGAAGGCTCAGCTGGCCACGTTTGCCTCCCTCCTTGTCAGGAGGGCTGGAGGGGCCCAAGGCCTCTGGAAACACTGGCCAGCAGCTCCAGCCTCAGTCGGGCCCCTGGCCTGGGGCTTCCTGGGGGAGGCACTCGCTGGACGTGCGGCCCGGCTCTAGCAGGGCAGGCACCTGCGGCCGCAGTAGCGGCCACCAAGGCCAGAGAGCCCCGAGAGCCCAAAGCCCCCCGAGTTGATGGGGACCCCGGACTCGCTGAGGATGCTGCCCACGGCGGCGGAGGTGGAGGATCCCACGGCGGTGTTCTGGGGGAAGGAGCTGAGGATGGGCCCGGGCAGGGTGACCACCACGGGCGAGGGCTCGATGATGACCCGCGAGTCCTGGCACTGCCGCACACAGGGCTCGTTGCAGCTGTTGGCCAGCGGGGTGGGGCCGCAGGGCCGGCACAGGTCGTAGCAGGACATGGCTGTGGCTGCAGGAGCACCTGCAGGAGGCACAGGCAGAACGTGAGGCACGGCCTCGGCAGGAGAAAGAGCAGGGCTCGGTAAGAGGGGACAGGGAATGGGAGAGGAAGAAAGGATCCAGAACCCCATCCCCAAAGAGCCCAAGAGCTTCTCCCAGTTCCTCCCATTGAACAGGGACTGGGAGGTGGGTCTGGGAGAGAAATGCTCAGCAGAAAATGAGGAGCAGCAAGGGCAGAGATGAAGGCAAAGACAAAGAGGAGAAGGAGAAGGACAAGAGGAAGGTGAAGATGGATGGAGCTCACCTGTGTCACCAAGGAGGAGAAGGCAGGAGAGCTGGATGAGGGATCCTGCTCTTGCTCTTCCTTTTATACTGCCCCACAGAGCCCCGGGCCCACGGGCACCCTCAGCACATGGAACGTGTTTACCAAGCTCCTCTCGCATGCAAAACATCCCCATTAGAGAAATGGGGACACATGCAATGCTGCTTTTTCATTTCCCTGTGCAAGACGTGCCCAGTCAGCCTCCCAGGCTCCTTTCAAGTGCCAGGATTAGAGGCCAAAACATGTCTCGGGGTCATGCCACGTCAGCAGGGCTGGGTGGTGCAGCCAGGGCTGGGGATTGTCCTATTTCACCAGGGGACACCAGGCCCTGTGCCCTCCAGGACCTCAATTTAGGATTCTCAGAATGGTCAGGGCATTTTTTTCCTACAGCCCTAAAATTACAAGCCACGCTTAAAAATGTGTTTTTTGTGACAGGAGTCACCTCCTCCACCATGTAACCAAATTCTCGGCTCCATCTGAGCTGGGTGGAAACTTTCTTGTCACCTTGGTCACTCTGAAGAAACAGGAATTCCACATCCAGACAAATCCAAGTGTTCTCTGCCCCTCCATGCCTTTGTGGAGAGCCCCCAGCACCCTGGAGGCAGCAGGAAGATGTTTGAAAAGCACAAAGTCCTCTCCAACACACCCTGATTCTGCTCCCACCCCACCCCAAGTGTCCATTTTGGGTCTTTCCCACTGTTCCTCCTCCATCCCCAAATCTCCAAACTCCTTGGAGCCTACACCCAAACTCAGTATCGGAGGGGGGTGGGAAGGGCCTGCAGAGCTCTCCAAGGAGACATCCAAACACATCAGAAGGATGCGCGGTTGTTGCGTTTTACGCTAGAGGTGAGTGGTGCAAAGAATAATGCAACATAGTTCCTCATGCAATGGAGAAGCAGAAGAGAGAGAGAGAGCGAGCTTTATTTAAAGAAGCACTACATTTTACATAGGGTAGTACACGAAAAACAAAATAGAAAAGACTCATTGGTCCAAGAAGGCAACACCTTTTTGAAAACATGCTTTCTGCAAAATATCATGCGACATTCACATGGCTCTCACTCACCCTGCAGGTGTTCAATCATTGTTATAATTTCTTGTCCTTGTCCAGCCTGAGAAACTCAAGGCTTCAAGGCTGCTTTTTCCCTGGTTCCCAGTAGTATCCAACCACAAACAGTCTGGGAATGTCAGCAGGACAACTGGAGGCAAGCAGACAGGGAGATCAGCACTTCCTCTGCCATTGTGCCAGCACACTCAGACACGCAGGATCCGACTGGCCTGGCCTCATCCCATGGCTGGCACAGAGGGGCTGCCCCTAAAGGTCTCTGACCCTTCCATTCCATCCTGGAATGGTCTCTGACCCCTCCATTGCCTCCCTGGAATGGTCTCTTGTAAGAGTCTAAAAGAGGGATGCAGGACTCCAGATGACTCTTTAAAATTCTGTTTATTGTATCCAGATGATACAGCAATTTATTTATTATTTAAAATTCTGTTCATTGTATCCAGAGGATACAGCAATTCATGGGTTGTGGGTGACAAAAGCCCAGCCTACGGCTGGAGGTTTGTCTGAAGCCAGCTCTAGTTTTGGTTGCAATGCATTATATACTTTTCTTTTAATACATAACAGCCAATCAATACCTTTACTATTATCTATAGCCTATCAAAATGACTAACATTGCCATATTCATGTGTCCTGGTTCCACGTGGAAGGGTGGGGGGCGGAACTGCCAGAGGTAACGGAGGGGCTGTCCCCTCTCTGGGAGCTTCCCCTGTGGGATGTGGGGACCAGTTGGAGGGCTGATTTGGCGGTTGGCATCCCAGGTGGCCAATGAGAGAGTTGTTTTGTTTTCATAAATCACATTGGCGGGGGGTGGGCTGCTCTCTTTCGGCTTCCAGCCTCCCTGGAGCTGCGGCGGCCTCTGGCCATGGCCCCGCAACCCGGCCCTGGGTCGGCAGGTCTCGGCTCGGCTTGGCTCTGCTCTGCTCGGCTCAGCTTGGCTCTGCTCAGCTCGGCTCCCTTCTCCACATGGCATGGCTGAGCCAGGGGAATTGGAGAGACACCAAAGGCTCTTCCTTCCTCCCCCTGCCCCGTTCTGAGAAGAGAGGCCCCAAATGATCCATGTGGCTCAGAGTTTTTCCAGCAATGGCCTGGACTAGCTTCTTCACGTCCTGGATGCAACTTCAACCCTTTTAATGCCTGGATAAGATTCTTGATCTCCTGAACTCCCCTGAATGAGAAGAAATAAAGCATGAAGTCTACATAAGTCAGTGGAATGAAGATAAAGTTCCTGATGGGAAGAGATTGAAAAGATGCAACTGATGAGTAGCTGAAAACCTTTTTTGTGGGGCTAAAAGGGAACTGTGACTACACTAAAATTCGTTTAAACTGTGAAATACACTTGGGGAGGTTTAAGTGAAAAGAAGACCTTTTTGCTTTGAGGAAATGGGTCTCTCTGTTTTAGGACTGGAAATATGGACAGAGACATTTAATAGAAAAAGATATAAAGAGAACTCTGTTTTTCAGCAGCTTGCCTTTAAAAGTGGCACCCCAAGTGTGCAACATAACCCATAGCACCGCTCTGGAAGGACTGTGGAGATGGGAGGAAATTCATGGTTTTGTAGGTCCAGGCAGATGCAGACTGTGAAAGTGAAGACACCCCTTTAAGCCTAAACCAAAAAAGGAACTTTTCTCTCTAAAGTGAACTGAAATGGTTATTTAAGTAGATAACTGACTGAAGTGTTTTCTGTATGTTGTTGTTAAGAAATGCGGAATGAAGGAAGGGGGAGGAGGGAACAATCTAGGAATCTTATTCTGAATTCTTTTTTGTGCTATTAATAAATTTCTTCTTATACCCTTTTAAGTTTTAAGCCTGCCTTGTCTTTCCTCCTAAATCCTATCTCTAAAAGAAATTTTAAAATTGGCAAACCCAAGTCACACCGTGACATCATGTTACTATTTTCCAGTCACAAAAAGTTAGTGTGTTACAGTTTAAACTAGAAGTTGTTTTTCAGTTTTCTTGCAGTGGAAAATTCTGAGAAATTTTTTCTACTTGCAACATAGGCAGTCGTGTTTGCGTGTAGAATCATTTTGCTTGGTAGAAACATCTTCTGTTTGAGGTGGATTTATCCTTTGCTCTGAGCTATAAAATCCCCTTCCAACTCACATGCCCTTTGCCTTCTTAGTTATCCAGTACGACTGGCTCAGCAATTCTTTTCTTCTATATGGAAACTGGCTTTCATTTCTATTCCTTCTTCAGGTTCTGCATTCAAAGATCTTTCTGTTATACATACATATCTGTGAGACTTCCTTGTCAAACTTTTATCCATCTTTGGAATGGTCTCTGACCCCTCCATTCCACCCCAGGAATGGTCTCTAACTCCTCCGTTCTCCTGCTCCAGGAAGAACGAGGGTCACTTTTTGTGTTTGGAAAACATTTTTAGGCACAGGGTGGGATTTTGGGCTGTCAGGGCCAGGAGTGGGTTCTGATGATTTGTGGGTCCCTTCCAACCTGGCTACTCACAATTCTGTTATTCCCTGAATGTCAGGGAGCAGAAGATGTGGGAGGAAGCAGAAGCACCTTGTCCTCCTCTACATCACCAACCCCATAACAACTCAACCCTCTAGTGATGCTCTCCCCCTCCCCAACATCTCCTGTGAACCCCTGAGAATGGTTGGCAGGTCCAGGAACGACAGGAGGGAAAAGGGGATGCTGTGGTAGAAGAAGTGAACAGTGATAACTCCTTGGGATTATGTCCTGAGCAGGACATGAGCTATGGAAGCCGTTCCAGGAAACATATTTTTACAGAGCAATGAAAGGCATGGACCAGGGAGGTTGTGGGGTGTCCATCCTTGGACACAGCGAGAAGTTGTTGGCATCTAAAGCAGCTCCCACAAGGTTGTTCCACCTGAGCAGAGGGTTGGACCACATATCTGGAAGTGAATTCCAACCCCAAAAAATGGTAATTTTGTGCCCTCCCCACGCAGCAGCTTTTGCTGGATCCCAAAATGGAAAGAACTGCAGGAGGCTCCAGTTCAATGCAGAATGAACTTTATTGAGTGTGCAGACAGAAACAAAGCAGGGAGTGGGCACGGCCCTGGGCCAGGCTGCCCTGGCCAGCAGTGGCCACACTGTGGTCTGCCTGCGCCAGGCTCGGGGCTGAGCCCCTGGGCCAGCAGAGCAGGGGAGGCGCAGAAGAAAGCAGGACAGGCAGAAGGCTCAGCTGGCCACGTTTGCCTCCCTCAAGGGGGCCCGAGGCCTCTGGAAACGCTGGCCAGCAGCTCCAGCCTCAGTCGGGCCCCTGGCCTGGGGCTTCCTGGGGGAGGCACTCGCTGGACGTGCGGCCCGGCTCTAGCAGGGCAGGCACCTGCGGCCGCAGTAGCGGCCACCAAGGCCAGAGAGCCCCGAGAGCCCAAAGCCCCCCGAGTTGATGGGGACCCCAGACTCGCTGAGGATGCTGCCCACGGCGGCGGAGGTGGAGGATCCCACGGCGGTGTTCTGGGGGAAGGAGCTGAGGATGGGCCCGGGCAGGGTGACCACCACGGGCGAGGGCTGGATGACCACACGGGAGTCCTGGCACTGCCGCACACAGGGCTCGTTGCAGCTGTTGGCCAGCGGGGTGGGGCCGCAGGGCCGGCACAGGTCGTAGCAGGACATGGCTGTGGCTGCAGGAGCACCTGGGGAGAGGGCAGGGAAAGCAGCCACGCAATGAGAGGCACAGAGGGAGACACTGTTCACAGGAGAAAGAGCAGAGTCCGCAGAGGAGGGACAGCCTGGAGAGGGAGATGGAAAGGACGAGGAATTGCAGTCCCAAAGAGAGCCCCCAAAACATTGACAAGACCTTCTCCCACCACCCTCCAGTGTGGCACAGAGAATGGAGATGATCACCAACTGTCCCAGAAAACGAAACTAAGGTAAAGCTCCAGTGGAAGCCAGAATAGACAGAGGAAAAGAAATAGAAACAGAGGAAGGAACTCACCTGTTTCACTGAGCAGGAGAAGGCAGGAGAGGTGGATTAGGGACCTGCACTTGTGCTCTGCCTTTTATACTGTCCCACACAGCCCCAGGCCCAGGGACAGTCTTTGCACACAGAATGTGTTTACCAAGCTCATCTTGCATGCAAAACATCCCAATTACAAAAATTAGTGTTTTTATTTTTGCCCTGCAACGCTGCCTTTTCATTTCCCTGTGCAAGACATGCCCAGTCAGCCTCCCAGGCTCCTTTCAAGTGCCAGGATTAGAGGCCAAAACATTTCCAGGGAAAAATGATTTGTCAGCAGGGCTGGGTGATGCAGCCACGGCTGGACACTGTCCCACTGACCATCTGGGGCCAGTTCCTGCCCCTCCAGGGCACAACTTCCATGTGCAGGGGCAGACTCATGTTCCTTGCTAGACATTGGCCCCATGGGACTGGGCTGAGGACTGCCCCTCCTCTGAAGGGATCCCAGAAATTGGAAAAGCTCTCCCATAGCATCAAGTCCAGCTTATGACGGATCACCGCTTTGTCACTCAGCCCTGGGCACTGAGTGCCACATCCAGTTTGCCCTTGGACACCTCCAGGGATGGCAACCCCAAACCTGCCAAGGCCAGAGCAGTAATGTCCAGCCTGGAGAGGGTGAGGGACAGAGCTGACCCTCACAGGGGAATGGCCAGGCTGGAGCCTCAGGGCCCTGGCCCCATCATCAGGAAACACTTTAAAGACCTGCCCTGGAGGGCCAGGGCTGGAATTCTTTGGGATGTAGGACACTCCTCAGTCCTGGCTGCACTACCCAGCCCTGCTGACGTGGCATCGCCCCCAGACACGTTTTGGCCTCTAATCCTGGCACTTGAAAGGAGCCTGGGAGGCTGACTGGGCATGTCCTGCACAGGGAAATGAAAAAGCAGCATTGCAGTGTCCCCATTTCTCTAATAGGGATGTTTTGCATGCGAGAGGAGCTTGGTAAACACGTTCCATGTGCTGAGGGTGCCCGTGGGCCCGGGGCTGTGTGGGGCAGTATAAAAGGCAGAGCAAGAGCAGGATCCCTCATCCAGCCCTCCTGCCTTCTCCTGCTCCTTGGTGACACAGGTGAGCTCCAAGGGCCTCACTCTTCTCTTCCTCTTCTTTTTCTCCTTGTGCTTCAACGGAATCTTTGCTTCTTTCTGGTGCTCTTTGAGTCTTTCTCCTTGATCCTGCTCTCACTGGGGTTTTGTGGTTGTTTTTCACTGGGCAGAGGTGGGAGATGTTGGGATTTCTTTGCAGGGAACGCTTTGGGCTCAGGGCTCTTGGATCTCCCCTTCCTCCCTCTCCAGACTGTCTCTTCTCCACGGGCTCTGCTCTTTCTCCTGTGAGCAGCGTCTCCCCCTGTGCCCCTCATTGCGTGGCTGCTTTCCCTGCCCTCTCCCCAGGTGCTCCTGCAGCCACAGCCATGTCCTGCTACGACCTGTGCCGGCCCTGCGGCCCCACCCCGCTGGCCAACAGCTGCAACGAGCCCTGTGTGCGGCAGTGCCAGGACTCCCGCGTGGTCATCCAGCCCTCGCCCGTGGTGGTCACCCTGCCCGGCCCCATCCTCAGCTCCTTCCCCCAGAACACCGCCGTGGGATCCTCCACCTCCGCCGCCGTGGGCAGCATCCTGAGTGAGGAGGGAGTGCCCATCAACTCGGGGGGCTTTGGGCTCTCGGGGCTCTCTGGCCTTGGTGGCCGCTACTGCGGCCGCAGGTGCCTGCCCTGCTAGAGCCGGGCCGCACGTCCAGCGAGTGCCTCCCCCAGGAAGCCCCAGGCCAGGGGCCCGACTGAGGCTGGAGCTGCTGGCCAGCGTTTCCAGAGGCCTTGGGCCCCTCCAGCCCTCCTGACAAGGAGGGAGGGAGTCAGGTGCTGCCTGGATATGTGGCCAACCTGTTTCATCCTTGAAAGTCCTGCTTTTGAAGAATTTCCTGTTCTCTGAGTTTGCATTTCACCCTGACGTGGTTTAATGCTGTAATAGCCACCAGTCAGTGGAAGGGCTTTACTCAGGAATTAAGGAAAGGTGGAAGTCTTGCTTGCTGTCTTTCAGCTGAAATGTTTTCAGTGGCTTCTTTTCCTATCATAAATAAGTATTTTCCCTTTATTTTTGCTGAATGCTACTTTCACTTTTTATCATTAAACTGATGTTGCATCTGATTTTGAGTTTCGTTGTGGCTTTTCTCTCCTTTTTACCTCCCCTCGGGGCAGAATTATGTGAAAATCTATGCAAGAATTTCACAGAGGAAAATGTGCACCCAAAGTGACCGCAACCCATTCAATCAAAATAATTCAATTGGTTTTAACACTCTTGAGAATCACTGAACAGGTTCACAAATATACTTCTCTTTCTATGATTGTTCCCTCCATTTTTTAATCTGACCTCTGTATTTAAAAGTACAATTGTGGTGTTTAAGCTTGAGAGACTTTAAAGTTCCCCCCTATTTGGCATCTTTTAAACCCTTGAGAGTTGGAACGAACTTTAATACAGCAGAAGCAACACTTGCCAGTGTGGCAACCAAAGGAGATCCAAGAAAATAAAGTAATGAAAAAAAATTATTTGCGAATGAAATCATCCTGGAGCTGGGATATAAATATTTGAGGAAATCGAGGGAAGGCTCCTGGCATTCAGGCCCATCCAAATGTCCACAGAACAGGCAAAAGAGATGACATTCTCTTTTAAAACATTATATGCTTCTGTTTAAAGCTTATTAAAAACCATTTACTTGCAAATTTATGAATTTGTGAGGAGAAGAGTTTAGCAAAAGAATGAGATAGAATCCTGGAATAACATCATGGGAAGGGACCCTCAAGTGTCATCTAAGCCAGCTCCTGCTCCTGCACAGGAAAGGAAATCCCTAATCCCAAAATGTCCCTGGGAACTGTGGCAGCTCTGGGGCCGTGGCCATTCCCTGGGGAACCTGGGCAGTGCCCAGCACCCTCTGGGGGAAGAATTTTCCACAAACATCCAGCCCAAAGCTCCCAGGCATAGCTCCAGCCCTTCCTTGGTCACAGCCAGCAAAGATCGTGGCTGCCCCTCTGCCAGGTTCCCGTTCCGTCGGTGGCTCGAGGCAGAAACGCCAAAAAATGAAAGATGGCAAATGGAAATGTCCCACACTGAGAGGATTGAAAATTCCAGCCCAGACTGGGCTTGGAAAGACTTTTCCACGGGAGAATTTTCCAAACAAATAATCAGAGGGACTGGTGGGATGAGTTGTTCCTTGGGATCTGCCAGTAATCGCCATGCGCTCTGTGTGGCAGATTATATTTGTGACGAGACAATTTTTTCTGGTTTTTAAAATACAAAAAAAGAGACGGTCAGCTGAAGTGACACCCCAGATATGGTACCTGCTGATAAAAATGTCACACAGAAGGTTTCTGTGCTATAACAATTTTATTATGGTGTCAAATTGATGTAATACCAATTAAAAAGTATGGGGCTTAAAAACCAGTTTAAATCTATTTTTATTAAAACATATGTTTGGGATTTGAAAACATTCTGTATCTACCACCAACAGACCATTTAATCTATTTATATTTATATATATATTTATTTATATATTTATTATATATTTGTATATTTAATTTATTTAATATATTTAATCTATTTAATCTATTTTGTCAATTTTAAATCTATTTATCTATTAATCCCGTGGTGCAGATGGATACAGAGCACTAAGGGTAGAGTGAGGAGGGAAGTTTGGGAGAGTGAGGAGTCTGGGTAAGGGGAAATAAACCCCAAAATTTTCCCTTGCTGACCTAAAGGGAAAAACGGGAAAAAAGGCATTTTCTGGAACATTCAGAGCCCAGCATGGCAGGGCTGTGCAGGATGATTGAAGTTTTTATTAAGTGGAGATGCTCAGTTCTATTTCAAGCAGAATTTTTTACCTTTAAGGGCCTGAAACTCACCAGAGAGACAATTTCTGAAAAATGTGAGCATGATTTGGAATCCATATCCCCTTTGGATATTCAGGTGGAAAAATAGATGCGATAATTCTGCAGATATTTTTTACTTTATGGGGTTATTGAAGCACCTTTCTTTTTTGCATTAATTAGTTCCCACACATATTTTTGCAAGTGGAACGATTCCTTGATAAAGGAATTGCCCTGCTTTTGTTTCTCAGTCTAGGTTCAGGCTGGCGTTGCATGAGAAGTATCATCCACTCATTAAAAATCCTTTCATCTTCCCAGTTTACAGGTACTTTTAATTTCTGGTACTTTTAGACCGACTCTAATAATGTCAATGTGAAATTACTTCAAGCACAGTCTAATAAAGACAAATTTTTTTTCCAGCTCCTCAGCAATTTGTTCACTTGTGGCTGCCTTGGGATCCTAGATCAAATCCAAGAGGAGCCAAAAATCTTTGAGTGCCATTCCCAGTCTGACCCAGTTACAAACAATTGCCAATTAAAATGTTCATATCTCAAAAAAAAAAAAAAAAAAAAAAAAAAAAAAAAAAAAAAAATCTCTGAGGACCTCCTCAAACTTGGAGAAGCTTTGGGGTGACCTAATTGTGGCCTTCCAGGACCTGAAGGTGCCAAGGGGAAACACGGGGAGAGGATTTCCAAAAGCCTGGAGTGACAGGACAAGGGGGAAAGGAGTCAGACTGAAAGAGGGGAGATTCAGGAGCGATTTGGGGAGGAATTCTCCCCTGTGGGGGTGGTGAGCCTCTGGCACAGATGATTCCATGGATTCCCCACTCCTGGAAGTATCCCAGGCCAAGTTGGATGGGGTTTGGAGCAACCTGGGATTGTGGGAGGTGTCCCTGCCCCTGGATTGGCACAAAATGAGCTTTAAGGTCCCTTCCCACCCAAACAATTCCATGATCCCATGATTCTCACTGGCATTTGTGGGCTGGGATGGCACAGAAGGGTTTTAGAGGTTCCCTTTGTAAAAGATCTGACAAATCAGGATTAAATGCCCCCTTGTTCTTCCAGCTGTGCCCCAAACTGGGTCACCCAAATGTAAAACCATCAAACCACCTGAATTTGATGTGATAAAGCCATCATTTGTCTCTGAATTCCACAATTATGGCAATTCCTGCCTGGGCTCTGTGGGATTTCAGGGCTCTTTAGGCAGGGCTTTCTCTAAACCCAGAACTGGGATTGTTCTGACGCCCGACTGGAGGCAGAACCCAGCAAGCATCAGTGGAGACAGGAATTTATTAAGGATTTGCACTCATACCCTTAATAAAAGAACACCTTGGAATGATGAATTATACATTATAGAAATTCTTAGTATTTTTCTTTATGACTAAAGTCAAACATACGCTGGAGTCTGGATTTTGTTGTGACTGAAAGGTGGCCCTGGAATAAATTTGGTCCCTAATTCCCGAGATGAGAGAAACCTGCGGCACGGAATCTGTCTGTCAGAAGATAAGGAAATAAAAACAAAGTAAATAAGCAGTGAGGAAAAGACATTTAATCAGGTGGAACATTTGACATTCAGGACATACTCGTTGGGAATTAATTCCAGGTACAAAGGCTGTCTGTGGTCCCCAGGCCATCAGGGCTGAGGTATAAAAACCAACTCAACCCAACTCCTTCCTACCACTTCTCTTCCCTCTTTCCTCTTTTGTGAGCAAGGTCAGTTCAAATCCACTTCTCTTTCTCTGTTTGCTGAGTTCTTGCCTTTTAATAACCTGCATTTTCCCCCACAGTCTTCTGCTGGTTGCTGGATTCTTTGGGCAGGGAGAGGGAAGATTTTTTCTGTTTTAAAAAGTTGGGATTTGCTGTTGGAATTGTGTAATTTCTGGAGTCCTGGCTTGGTTATAGATTTCTTTTAACTGGTGAGAGAAACTTATTCAAAAGTGGGATTTCAGACATATTAAATGACGTAGAAATACTAGAACAAATAAAGACTACGGATGCGTGGAATAACTGTTCAAAGGTTTGGAACTGGGATCTTTAAAGGTCCTTTTAAACTCCAAATATTTGTTAAAACAGAAAATCCAGGAGCTCAGTTATATTACAGCAGCATTTTCTGTCTTGGATGGTCTTTTCCATCCTGGAATGCCAGCAGAGTCAAGTGTGGAAATTTTGTTCTGGAGTGCAATGACGTCTCCTGGAATGTTGGGAAGCAGGATCAGGGATTGTGGGGGTGAAGGCAAAGAGGGGGAAAACTGGAGCAGATTTTCCTAGAAACTAGAGAATTTTGGCTTTATTGCTGTGGTGCAGATAAAACCCAGGAGCGTGCACAGAATTCCTGCCTTTTCTCACATCCAGGTACGAGTTGGCTGGGAAGGATTTCAGGAAGGATTTCAAAGATCTCTCCGAGGCTGCTTAATGACAAATTGAAAGTTGTACCTCTTTGTAGGCAAAGCTGGAGCCTCCAAATGAATCCTCCCTTTCATTTTTCCAGCTCTCCCTCTCCACAGGCACATTTGTGGTCGGGTTTCCCTCCTCACTGTTCTCTCCAGACGTGCAATCGAAATCCTACAATTAAATTAATGATACAGGTTTGTTTCTTTTGTTCTGCTGCCAGTTCTTCCCTGGAACACCGACAGCCCAGAGGACGTTTCAGCCTCTGTCTCTCTCTATTTAAGAGTTTGGTTTCCTCCTCAGCTCCTAAAAGGCTCCTTGGGAAGTCGCCATACAGAAAACTGAACTGAGTGAACTCAGGTGTGACAGAGCTCCCACCTTGTGCTCCTGTATTCCAGACCTCATCCCGAGCCATGTCCTGCTACGAGCGATGTGCCCCCACGTCCTGCGGCCCCACCCCGCTGGCCAACAGCTGCAACGAGCCCTGTGTCCGGCAGTGCCAGGACTCCACCGTGGTCATCCAGCCCTCGCCCGTGGTGGTCACCCTGCCCGGCCCCATCCTCAGCTCCTTCCCCCAGAACACCACCGTGGGATCCTCGGCGTCCGCGGCCGTGGGGAACGTTCTGAGTGCTGAGGGTGTCCCCATCAACTCGGGGAGTTCCTCCTTGGGGCTTGGGGGTTTTGGCTTCTCCGGGCTGGGCAGTGGCTACAGCCGGCCCTACCGGCGCTACAACCCGTCCCGCAGCGGCTTCTACGGGCCCTGCTGAGGCGGGAGGGGAAAGCGGGAGAAGGAACCAGGAATGCTGAATCCAGACCCGTCCTTGGAGCAGGACTGAGCTCCCAGTTCCGAAAGCAATGCCAGATCCTCACAGCTCTGCCTGGACGGGGTCAATCAGCCCCTGGCACGAGGCCATCGCTCCCGTTTTACTCCCGTATGTTCCTGATCCGGTTCGTAGCTCTGCTGCTCTGTGTACTTGGTACTACCTGGTGTAAAAGTTTGAATTTTGGAAGTGGAAGAAGAGCTCTGCCTGTGGGACACGTCCCCCTGAGCTGAGCCTTCCCTCCACACTGACCCCTGGTGCTTTGCAGGGTTTTAATCCTCTCATTTGGATTAATAAAATGATGCTTTTATCATAATCTCCTGAGTGTCCTGCTGTTTTTTTCTCTCTCCTCCTGTTCTTCTTTGAAACTTTATCACTGAGTAGATCATCAGTAGTCTGGGGGAGTTGGGTATGTTGGGAATGTCCAACCTGGAGTGTGGCAAACTCAGAGCACCTCCAGGATCTTATTTAGACTTGCAAAGCCACTGAAGGCACTAAACCAGTCAGTTTTGGGCGGAAAAAATGGAAGAAACTCTCTTGTTGGGAAGATTTGGGGCATTCCAACAAGTCAGTTATACAAATAACGTCTGCAGCAGGTTGAGTTGGGAGTTAAATTGCTCATGGTTTATGCACCAGCCTGGCGTGAGATGAAAAACCTCCCTGAAAGCTTCTTTCATCTGCGGGACCTGGGGTTCATTCCAGTCCTTTGTTCCATCACACCCAGGGCTCCGGAGCCAACACGACGCTAACAAATTTCAATTCACGCAGTAATTTGTCAACTGGCTGGTGCCTCACCTGTCCCGGGAGCTCCGCGTTGTGGCGCGAGGGCGTTGATGGAGTGTGGAAAATTAACTCCACCAACAGGACTCCTCATGTTCCCAGCCAAGGGCTCCCAACCTCTTGGATGAACTCTGTGCGTAAATTAGGGAACTGGAAACCCTGCCAGGCTGTCCATGAGGCTTTTCCCCAAATGGGATCTCCCCTCCAAGAGCAGCAGTTTCTGTGCCTGGAGGGGAGGATGAGGAGGAGGAGGAAGCATTCCTGGGTTATCTCAGTTTTATGGATGAAAGGGAGGAGAATTTTTCTTGGGAGTGATTTCTACTAGAAGGAATTTATTTTGTGACGTATCTAAAAAATTACAGGCTGTTGGGTTATAGGGATTTTGAGTAGAGGGAGGAGAAAGACTTTCTTTTATAGAAAAATCGTTTCTAGAAAAACCTTTTGCAGAAAAACCTTCTTCTAGAAAAACCTTTTCGTAGAAAAGACTCTAAAAATAAGAGAATTTTCTTGCCGAGAAAATAGGAGGATTTAAAGGATTTTAAAAGGAGATTAAAATTTTGCTGCTTTTTTAAAAGATTAATTATACACAGGTTTAATAAAATAACTGAAATTTCACCTTGAATTAGGTGAAGTCCTTTGAGTGCTCCTGACTCACTGGCTTTGATTGAAGTTCTCACCCAGGGGATGTGGGTGCTGAAGTCTCCACACAACCACGGGGAGCCAAAATTTTGCATATTCAAGCCATTAGCGAGAAGTGTTGGGAACTTTGAAGTCCTTCGAGCCCAGACTTTGTACAAATCCTTTTCATTTGGAGTTCATTCCTATCTTTCGCTGTGCTCCCCATCCCGTTTTTTTTGCATCCTTTCCATGCAGGAATTTCCAGCAGGGACAAATCAGGCTCTGATAAATGGGATGGTGAGCTGGGCACAACTTATGATGCTGTCGTCAGGCTCAGACACCGCACAGCCTCTAAACCCCAAAATTTGAATTAATCTCCAACATCCAACAGCTTCATTTTTAATTTGTCGTGAAAATTGCTGCACACCCTGGCGACTTCCTGGGATTTTGGGGGTGACCCGGCCATGGAAATGATATTAAAATTCATGTTTGGGTAAAGAGATGCAGGATTGTGGCTTGTTTGGGTTGGCTGTGGCTTGGCCAAAGCAATTTCAGAACGTGTTTTGTTGCTCAGCAATTCTGGGTTTAATTTTCTTCCAGCTTTGCAATCCTCAGGGGAAAAGTGCTCCTCCTCTCAGCTGTGGGAAGTGGGAAATTTGGGAATATCTACCCCGCATCATGTGGTAAAGCTTGGAATGTAACACTGAGGATCCACGTCAGAAAATAAATAAATTTTTAAAAGAGATTATTCACCTAAAGGAGTGAAGTCTTGAATGAGGACTAAACATCACAACACGTCCCTGGAGCAGTGTCTTAATGACTAAAACCAAGCCTAAAATGTCCACTGGCCTGGGGAGGCGACTTAATTAATGCTGTAATTCAGTCGAGTCGCCACAGCCTCCCCAGCAATTAATCGGGAGCAGAGGACTGAAGATGAAAGCTCTGAAATGGGAAAGGGGGCAGGAAAAGGGAGCAATTCCAAGGGGAGATTTCGAAATGCACAACCAGCCGATCGGTTCGGGGGGTTTTGCATGCAAAAGGAGGGATGATGATGGAATTCCATGCATAGGAGAGGGCTCTGATGGCGCTATAAAAGCCTTGGGACAGAAACCTTTTCCATCCACTTCTCCTGCCTCATTCTCCCCGCGAGCAGGTGAGTCTGGACCTCGTTTTAATTGCTAAAGTGCCACTTTGATGGCTGCTTTTATTCTATTTTTTGTTGTTATTGTTGGGTGTTCTTATTCCTTTATAAATATTTCTAAGTGGGGTTTTTTGTTTTTTTTTTTGGTTTGGGGTTTTTTCGTTTGTTTGTTTTGTTTGCTTTTTTTTTTTTTTTTTTTTTTCCTTTTGTTTTACCTTAAAGAGAAATTAGAAAGGTTTATTTCTACCCAAAGGAAAGGCTTTATTTACTTGTAAAGCAGAAGGTGACAGGACTTGAAGGATACTGAGAATGTCTTTCCAAAATAAGTGACTTCATCCTGCAGCAACATCTGCTCCAGGAACTCAAACCTGCCTGGATTTCCTGGTGGTGGATTTAAAAGCCCAGTTTAATGGCAATCAGGAGGTGCTCAGAATAGAAATCTTAAATAAATACTCTGATGATCCATTCCCAGCCTCCATTAATCCGCATTCACGCCCAAAACAGGCTTTTTGTGGCTGGCAGAGGGTGGACGGGGCTGGATCTGATGAGTGGTGAACTTTCCCCCACCTCCTGTGGGTGCTTGGGCATCTCTCACCCCCCTGGATGAATTTTAGAAAATGGCTGAAGCTTTGAAATTGGGTTTTTGTTGCATATACATAAAACCTTATAAAATAAGGGCCTTGTTACCCTCATAAAATCACAGCTCAGGTGTGCCAGGGGGAAAAGGGCTATGGGAAAGTGACTCAGCTGAGTCAGAGGAAGAAAACCAAGTTATTTTGCCATTCTGTTCTCCCATCGCCGTTTATGGCGGTTGGTTGAGTTCCATTTGTTGTGCTTAGACAGAATGTAACTGATAACGGCTTAATTCTTTCAAAAGGCTTCAAATACATTAAAAATTCCTTCAAAATGTATAAAAATACCTTGTTTTTGTAATAAATAGCTCTCTCTTGCGGCTGCCTGGGGACTCTGCCTCGCTCTGTTCCGTGGCAGGGTTTGATTTCCTTCCTGTTCTCCAGAGCTCGCTCCATCCCAAGAATGTCTTTCCTAGGATTTGTGTTCCGTGCAGAAGGAGTGTGGTGGGAAAGGAGCGCTCAGAAGGAGGCACAGCTGCCCTTGGTGCTGTGGGGAGGTCTGAGCTTCACACAAATCTCCTTTCAAGCCCAGACCAAACCCTTCACTCCATCCTCCACACAGCTCTCCATCACCACAACACCTTCATTGCGCGACTAATTGCAACCCGTTCCTTGCCTTCCAGAGCTCCCCGTTTTCCAGACTCACCGCCCACAGCCATGTCCTGCTACGACCTCTGTGCCCCAACGTCCTGCGGCCCCACCCCGCTGGCCAACAGCTGCAACGAGCCCTGTGTCCGGCAGTGCCAGGACTCCACCTACGTGATCCAGCCCTCGCCAGTGGTGGTCACTCTGCCCGGGCCCATCCTCAGCTCCTTCCCCCAGAACACCGCCGTGGGATCCTCGGCGTCCGCGGCCGTGGGCAGTACCCTCAGCGAGGAGGGGATCCCCATCAACTCGGGGAGCTCCTCCTCAGGACTGGGGGGATTTGGGGGATTTGGGGGATTTGGGTACAGCCGGCCCTCCCGCCGCTACAGCTCCCGCCCCGGGGAGCCGTGCTAAGGGGAATGAGGGATAAAACCCCTGGGAATGCTGGAGCACCACCCAATCCTGCTCCAAATGTGGTGGGAGGCACCCACAACCTGCCCAAGGTTCATGGAGCTGTGGGAGCTCCTCAAACCAGGCCTTTGCTTGTCTTATTCTTCGATATTTCTGGTGAAATACTTTAATTTCCTGTCGCTTTGTTGTCTCAGTCCACGGCGGCTCTGAGAGAAGAATCCCAGGATAAAAATCCGTAACACTTCTTCTTGAATCCTAGAAATATTTCCTTACTTTTTTTATTCTGCTGTTTTGCTCTCATTAAAGTCATACTGCATTACATTCCAAATCTCCTGTGGTTTTTTGGAGAACTTTGAGCAGAAAGCTAATTTTGTTTTTTGCAAATTTTCTTGCTGTTCCTCTGTTTTACACAGTGAAAGGAGGCGGCAGAGATTGCAGGAATTTACCTGGAGAGAAGAATCTTAGGGGTGGCCTAACTGGGACCTTCCAGGACTTGAGGGAGCCAAAAAAAACATGGAGAGGGACTTTGGGAAAGGGCAGGGAGTGAGAGGACAAGGGGGGATGGGTTCAGACTGATAGGAAGAAGTTTTAGATGGGATTTTGGGAAGGAATTGTTCCCTGTGAGGGTGGGGATGCCCTGGCTCAGGTTATTTACTGGATTCCCTATTCCTGGAAGTGTCCAAGGCCAGGGTGAACAGGGCTTGGAGCAACCTGTGATCATGGGAGGTGTGCCTGCCCATGGTCCAGATGATCTTTAATGTCCCTTGCAAGCCAAACAATTCCGTGATCTCCAGAGTCAAAGGACACGCTGAATTCTCACCCGAGTTTATTTTGAGCATGAAATTCTTCCTCATTTATCCTGAGATGGAAAAGTTTTCCAGGAATGTGTTCAATCCTGGCTCTCCAGCTCCAAACAAGCCCACCAGGATCCTTTCCTTCCCGAATGAAAGAAGGAAAGAAACGGGAAATCAAGGATCTGGGATGTGAATGCAGCAAAAGTGAGGTGACGGGCTTGAAAAGAAACGCTTTTTGCACGGCATCCATTCCGATTATTCCAGGCAAATCCTGGCTCCAAGGGGGTGGATCAGAATCTCACATGGAGCAGCCTTGGTGGCACCAAACACTGTTCAGTGAGGAAGGTGGAGCCGGCATCCAGGGCAGCGCTAATTGCACTCATCCAATTTGAAACCTAATTAAAATCTGCGTATTAAAGCTGGTGAAAAACAGGTCTGAAAACCAAACAAAACCCTCCCTTTCTGGGTGTGTTGTTTTGCAGAGCTTCTGGTGAGTAAATAATTTCTCCCCTCGAGTGTGAATTAATTTTTGGTGCAGTTTTCTGCTGTTCCCAGCAGAATTCCAGATGGGAATTCCACACTACCCTGACTCCTTGCAGGAAGTCTCTGCAGGTCCATCCAGGAGTGAGTGACATTAATTTTTGGACAAAACCAGAAGAGGAATTGTTTATTAGCCCAGAGTAAGATGCCAAAGCAAACATCAAACATGAGGGATTTTAGAGTTGTTCATGACAGAATCTGAATAAAATTAACAACAGAATGAGCTCCAGTCAGGTGTGAATATGGAGGATTTCACATCTCGCTGTGCCAAAACCCACCTCAGATCACAAGTCCACACGTTGTCTGCCTAACCTGGGCAGCAAATTCCAGCCAGGAGCAAGGGGGATTGCAAAACCCCCAAATTCCAGGCAGACATGGCCAGAGGGGCTGAATTAAACACCTTAAACCTCAGGAACACCTGCAGGTTCACACAGTTCCCAGTCTAGGGGGAACTGGGCAGGTGGGACTGGGCCAACCCCAAGGGCAAACCCCATTTTGGGGCAATCCCGAGAATCCAGGGAGGGGATTCTGCCCCTTGGCTCTGCTCTGGGGAGATTCAACCCAGAATAGTGTCCAGATCTGAAATAGTGTCCAGCTCTGGAATGGTGTTCAGTTCCGGAATTGTGTCCAATTCTGGAATTGTGTCCTGTTCTGGGATTGTGTCGTGTTCTGGAACTGGATTATTGTGAGAATCTCAAATGTCTCCATGAAGTCCCCACAAGCTCAGTCCAGAATTACTGAGAGAAAAGCAAAACTCAGCAGAGGAGGGAACTCAGGAGCAGCAAGAATTTTACAGAGGTTTCATCCAAGCCTTTGAGGAACTAATTCTTCATAAAGAGCTAATTAATTACAATCCAAAATGAATTGCAGATGCTGCTCTTGCCAGGGAAATTCCCCCTGCTTCTCCATGGATTTTAGGGTCACTTCTCTACCTGGAGACTTTACTCAGGCATGACTGTGAGTAACCTCCCAGTTCCATTTTGATTAAAAATCACTTTTTTTTTCAGATCTTCAGACACTCACAGGTGTCTCAGGAGGATGTTCTCACATTATGCAAGAAGTTTTAATTATAATTTGAATATTTACGTCTGGCCTTGATGACAAAAATCTGTGAACTCTTATTTCACTCACTTTAATTCATCTCAAAATCAGGCCATTAAGTCATTCTGAGCATACAGTAAAATAAAGGCTGGAGTTGGAACAATATTTATTGTAATTATTTACAAGGAAGGCTCCAAACAGCACTGAAAATGTTGCCAGATCTGTTTTTAAATTCACAGCTGGATTTTGAAAGTGTTTTGTGTTTTCCAAGTAAAGCTCTGATAAAGGAGGAATTAAAAAAATGAGGAAAATTTTTAAAAAGATGAGAAAAAAAATCTGTGGATGGTGTTACACAAATGAATTCCTCAACTATCTCCTAGAAAAGAAATATTTTTTGAAATAGCTGCTAATTCCTTAAAATATGGAGAAATAGTGAAGAACGCACAGCAAAAAACAGCCAAGGAAATTTTTTTGGAGAATCCTCCTGAAATATGAGATGGCTCAAACCAAACCTTGAACTTTTCTATTTGATTTAAAATAAAGGAGCTCTAATTCCTGCAGACAGAAACAATGGCATCAATTTCACAGCCCAATTATTGCCCTGCACCCCCAAATCTTCCAAATGTATTATTAAATAAAACACAGGAATTCAGATCTAGGTCAGGGATCTGAAATGTGCCCAGGATGGGATATTTGCATGGTGGCCCTCGAATAAAGCTGCTGATAAACTTTGAAGTCCTGGGGAGGCTCTGCCCAAGCCAAACGAGTTTCTGTTCCTGGGGGATCCCCACAGAGACAGCCCTGATTTAAATCTGATTTCCATGTCTCGGGAGTGGATGTGCCAGGAGAGCAAGAACCTCGGGGTTAATCCCCGTACCCAGGAGTGCTCCTGAGTGGATTTGGGGTCAGAAAAGAGCTCCAGGATCATCAACCCCAACATATGGTTGATCAATCTCAATGTTCCTGGGAGACCTCCAGGGATGGAGACTCCAAACCCACCCAGACAGCCCCTTCCATGGAAAAATTCCTTCCTGCTTTTTTAGATAGCCTCTCCAGGCCTGGAGACATCCGAGGAAGGGATGGTGACAAGGCTGGGATTGGGAACAGCTTGAGCTTGATGATCCTGGAGGTCTTTCCCAACCTCAGGGGTCCTGGGATTCTGTGAAACAGCAAGTCCAAATACTCACAGCTTGGCTTCCAAAATTTACAACTCTCTGTGAATTCCCCCAGGATTTACCTTGTAGAGGAGGGCACCCAATTATGCAAATGAGGCTTAATCTCTTTTAATGACACCAAGCAGATCCCGAAGGGGTTTGAAAGCTGAATAAATCCTGCTGAATTAATTACTGTAGTGTTCCCAGGAACGAACCCAGCCTGGAATATTTTAAGATGAAAGCACCTTGTGGTCAGATAGACAAACCACAAGATAAGGAAGTGAAGCAGTAAAAAACACAAATACTGAGGCAAAAAAGCCTCTAATCAGTCGTGGCCCATAAATCACTTCTTGCACAAAGAGTGGCCCGGGTCGTTGGGCAACTCAAAACTCAGTATAAAAACCTGAGCAACTCCAGCTCTCCCAGCCACTTCTCTTCCCTCCTTTGCCATCGTGAATAAGGTGAGTTTGAACCTCTTTATTCTCTTCATACAACCAACTTTTACCTTGATTTTGTAGTTTTTCCCTCACTCCTGTTGCAGATTTTTCTCAGAGGGAGGAAGGGGTTTTGTACCAAAGAGGGACTTTCATGTTGGTGGGGCGTCATAAAAATAATTTATTAGCCAAATTACTATGGGTTATTTATTAAATGGGTTATTTATTCAGTTTTGGGATCCAAGGAAGTTTTAAGGTTGTGGTGAATTCTTGGGCCTGTTCGGAATCACTTCATTGCGTCCTACCAGAGCCCAAGCTAAGAATTCACCTAAGGCCAGAACATGAAGAGCACGAAAAATCTGATTTCCTTCCCAATTCCCTATCCTGAATGGATCCCTGGAAAGCTGCTGATAAATGCTGATAAATTGGGTGTAACACAGCTCCTGTATTCCAGAATTCCCTCCGGCCGCGGTTATGTCCTGCTACGACCTCTGTGCCCCCACGTCCTGCGGCCCCACCCCGCTGGCCAACAGCTGCAACGAGCCCTGTGTCCGGCAGTGCCAGGACTCCACCGTGGTCATCCAGCCCTCGCCCGTGGTGGTCACCCTGCCCGGGCCCATCCTCAGCTCCTTCCCCCAGAACACCACCGTGGGATCCTCGGCGTCCGCGGCCGTGGGGAACGCTCTGAGTGCCGGGGGTGTCCCCATTAACTCGGGGAGTTCCTCCTTGGGGCTTGGGGGTTTTGGCTTCTCCGGGCTGGGCAGTGGCTACAGCCGGCCCTACCGGCGCTACAACCCGTCCCGCAGCGGCTTCTACGGGCCCTGCTGAGGCGGGAGAAGGAACCAGGAGGAGAAGACCATGAATGCTGAACCCCGACCCATCCCTGGAGCAGGACTGAGCTCACGGCTGCGGTTTTTGGATGCCACATGAGACACCCCCAGCCTGGAGTTCAAGGAGCTGTGGGAGTCTGGCATCTCCCCAAACCAGGCCTTTGCTTGCCTTTTGTTGTGCTTTACTTCGTATTTCTGACCAAATGTCTTGTCCTGCTTTTTTTGTTGTGTTTTTTTGGTTTTTTTTTTTTGTATTTGATAATAGGCAAAATATTAATTGTTGGCAATTGTTCTG
Source organism: Oenanthe melanoleuca (assembly GCF_029582105.1). Lineage (NCBI taxonomy): Eukaryota > Metazoa > Chordata > Aves > Passeriformes > Muscicapidae > Oenanthe > Oenanthe melanoleuca. The sequence goes on along the minus strand of NC_079358.1, from coordinate 2,939,488 downwards.
CATGGCTGGATTAGCGCAGGTCATTCATCAGTGAAGAAGGGAGTTTTCCACTTGCTGAATGTGTCACTGTGAGCGGGATGAGCGGGTTCTGTCCTTACTGGACCATGGAAATGTATTCCTGACTTTTACGTTGCTTCCTTCCCTTCCTCAACCCATTAAACTCGTGCTGCATCAACCCCCGAGTCTGCCTGGCCTTCTTTTCTCTCCAAGCCCCTTTCCCAGTGCCTTTGGAAGTCCCCACTTCCAGAAAACACTATGCAAATAATTTCAAAGGAGAACGAGTCAGATTTCAGTGGTGGAAAACTTTTAAAACCAAACCTGAGACCCCCTTACCAAAGGCAAAAAGGGACAAAGGCATCTTGCAGTGGTTGCCTCCTGCTGCAACACAAACAGGGAAATTTTAAAGATGCAATAAACGGGAAAAATCTTTTTGAAGAAGGGACCTGAGCTTAGATTCCTCAGGGAGGTGGAGGGAGAGAAGCAGCAGTTGGGGCATCCTTTGGGCACAGCCTGCAGCTTTTGGGATGCAAAATCTCCTGGCAGCTGATCCTGGGAGGGGAAGCACGGAAGGATGGGAAATGTTTCTCCCCTTGGAATTTGCTGGGTTGGGGAAGCGAGTCTGGGACAAAGAGATTAAAGGAGTGAAGTTTAAAGAATTTTTAGTTCTAGACCTTTCTTTGGGTGTTTGAAGCTGTCATGTCTGGCAGAGCTGAGGTTTATCAGGCACTGCTTTGTTCCTCCTGGATTGGGATGAAGGTGATGTTTGGACACTGGAGCTTTGCTCTCTGAAGGAAGGTTTGGAAAACTTCCCCTGAAGGCTCCTGGTGACTCAGCCTCCTGTCAGCCCCTAAAACTCCTGATATCTCTGAAAAGTCTCGCTTGGAGTCTTTGTCTGCCTGTCCAGAATGAGGCTGAACTGTAATTAAATATGCTGATGAGGTTGTGCCGACTGCAGTCATTAGTGGAATGAAATTAAAGGAGGCAAATGAAAGAATTAATGATTTTAAGGAGGAGGTTTTCTTAATAAACACTAGAAGACAGTGGAAAGCTGGCAGTTTGATGTTCTATTACAGGAGAAGCTCGGTCTGGATTAAATGTTTAATTTAATGTATTTTTGCCATCTCAACTGAAGCTATTCCCCGATCAAAGGTGATGAATTCCAAAAAGTCCAGTGGCTCCAAAGAGCTGTGACTGAGGCACTGCTGAGAGCTGCCTTAGACAGGTTCAGGTGGATATTCCTCATGACAAAATTAATTTCCTTACCCTTGCAATTTAAACAAATTAATTAATTTAAACATTATTTAAACAAAGCCCCTTCCCAGCTTGCAAAAAAAGTCCCCTCAAAGCTGGGATGTTTCCTCCAAGCATTCAGAAATTCAGGTCAAACTTTTCAAAATAAAATAGCAGCCACCCTCAAGCATCTCTCCCCCTTTATTAGAGTCCCAAACGGCCTTTTTGGGTGAAAACTTGCTGTGGCAAAAAGTAAAGAACAATTTGAGGGAAAAAGGGAAATCTGTGTGGGTTTGCAGTCAGCTAGAAAGTGATTTATTTGCTGCTGCAGAAAATGAGTGGGAATATCGTGTTAGACAGAAATGTTTTCACATTTCTTCTGAAGACCTGCAACAACTTGGTCCCCTAGAAACAAAAAATACTGTGTTTTTGTTTTTTTCCCTGGAAATAGTTGTTGTCAATGAAAATCCCTTTCAGTGCTGAATTCTGCAAAAATAGCTGCAGCATCTCCTGGGTTTACCGGAGAAGGGAAAAGGCAGGAAGGCTCTGGAGAGCTTTTGTGGATTTTTGGGGCTGCCTGGAGGATCCGAGGCATTCCTGCACCTTTTGTTACCAAATCCCTGCAGGAATTATTTGGTTTGCTTTGCATTTGGCCGGGTTCCCAGCAGGGAAATGAGTTTGTTTACAGTTTGTGTTCATTACGGGTTTTTCCTGGCCGCGGGTGAAACCCACGACCCGCGAGGCCGCTTTCATCTCCGGGGTTTGCATCCATTAAATATTCCCGACTCCATCGCGCCGACTCCACCTCCCAAAGTGGGCATGAGTCAAAATTCGATTTGTTTAGGACTTCTGGCGTTTTGGGCACACACCTGGGAGCAGCCAGAGTTTTAATTGGAGTCCTGAGTGTGCAATTCCAGCCTTGATAAGCGCCCGGGAGATTTCAGATCGTGGTTTCCTGTAATATTCCCGTGAGCAACATCCCAGAGATTTCGGCTCCTGGAGATGGAGCCAGCCAGACAAGCTGGACTTAGGATCACCTTTAGAAGTGGGATTTGGGCTCTTTTTATCTTCTCTGCAGCTTTTGATGAGTTGACTTTGAAACCACAAGCTGCTCTTAGAGTCAACAATTAATTCTTGTTGTAAAGGAAAGTCAGGTAATCTTGGAATGGTTTGGGTGGAAAGGGGCCTCAAAAATCATCTAAACCATGGGCAGGGACACCTTGCACTATCCCAGGTTGCTCCAAATCCCATCCAATCCTTGGAAATTTCCAGGGATCCAGGAGCAGCCACAGCTTTTCTGGACGTTGAATTTTTTATTTTTTAAAAAAATTTTTAAACATTTCTGTGTGTGCAAAGAGAACTTTGGGAAAGTCAAATCTTGAGGGACAGGTTGAGTTTCCAGCCATTGTGGTGGATGTCATCCCAAGATGGGGACATCCAGTGACGCACAGCTGGAATTGTGAAAATTCTGATTTGTATTTCAAGGCCAAGGTGGAAGGACTGGAGCTGGTGAGGAAGTTTCTGGAATCCAGCAGGAACCTTGGCCACCCCTTTGAACCCCTGGTCATGTTCAAAGAGTCCTTTTTGCTGATCATCCCCCATTTGCATGTCTGAGTGGTCGAGAGAAACGTTTTGGGAACTTTGAAGATTTCTGCTCTTCAGAAGTCTCCAACCAGCATTTATTTCCCAGGAGATGTTGGGGATGATACTCCTGGTTCAGGGCTGATTTGCCTGTCTCTGCCTCGGAGATGAAACACGAGGAGAGGTTGGAATGCTCAGCCCTGCCCTCCAGTCCGCTCCTGCACTGTCTGCAATTACTTTTTTAATCTGGAAATTGCCTTTGAAAAGGAACTGGAATTGCTGCACGCTGAGGTGCTCTTTGAGATGTGCAAAGTGAAAGCCAGAATTGGCTTTCAAAGAGGAAAAAAAAGGGAACAGGAACATTATAAACTACTCTAATTAACTGCTATTAATTTGGGGAACAACTTTGCATAATGGTGCAAGGCCCAGCAGGGGAAAGTAATAATTTGGTGGCAGATGTAAAAGGGTTTGGCGTCTTTGATGACCCCAAAGATGAGCTTGGGCAAGGCTTTGAGCCCCAAATTCCCAGGCATCCTCCAGCTGACCTCAATCACTGTCCTGGAGTTTGATGTAGGGACAAAGCCCAACCTGGAGACTCCTGAGATGAAGGACTTGGACACTCCGTTCCCAAATTGTGTCTCAGATTCCATCAGGGGAGCGTGGTGGTTTAATAACAAAGGAATAGATCAGATGCTGATCCTCTTTGATGCTCTCTGCTGAGTCAAGAAAATAAAATCTGTTACCTCAAAGAATCCACTTCCCAGTGCCTTTGAGAGTGGTGGGGTTCAGTCAGCTCTAAATGCTTTAAAACAAATTTATTTCCTTTATTTTTTTGTGCCTCTGTCCTCTGTTTGAGAGGAACATGCTGAAATTCTGAGGCAGAAATAGGAAAATTTCATGCCAAAAAACTCGTGGCGTCCATGCAGAGGGACAGAGATCCCACAGCAAAGTTCACTGTGCTTTTCCTGATGGTTTCATCCATCTGTGTCACGGTTCCTTGGGATGCAAAAGAATTTCCTGAGTAACCCAGATGAATCAGCCTCCGACCAGGAATTAACCGGGCTCGTAAGATTTGAGGATAAAAGAAAACCTCAGCGGAGGAATGCATACATTACGGGGAGGAAATGAAATCCAGGCAAGAAACACAGAGAGGAAAAGCAAATCCCCAGCCAGGTGTATTTTGCATATGAGGAATCGTTAGCAATTGGCTGCTAATGAGCTACAAGCACAATTTTTGTCCCAGGTCCTCGGGCTCTCTGGGCCAGGGTATAAAACCAGGCGGGTCAGAGGAGCTAAAACCACTCCTGCTTTATCCTCCTGGGAGAAAAGGGTGAGTCTTGATCTGCTTCCCATTTTCCTGGGTTGTTGCTGTCTTTGTGTTTTATTTTCTGCTGTTTGTCTGTGGGCTCCGAGGTTTGTGCTCTTTAAAATCTCCGGGGAGACCTCAGAGCACCTTTTTCTCCAGGGAGGGACATTCTGTGAAGGGTGGAGGTTCTTCCTGTGCTGATTCTGGGTTTTCTACATTTCTGTCACCCAAACCTTTCCCTTCCGAGAAATTCCAAGCTCTGTCTGAGCGTTGCCCAGTAGCTGGGAGTGGATGCGGGGAATCTGTGCAGAGCTTTTGGCTCTTGGAGCGGAATCACAAAATATTCGGGGTCGGAAGGGATCTCTGGAGATCTCTCCGGGACCACCTGGAGCAGGTGACACAGGAAAGGCTCCAAGCGGGTTTGGAAAGACTCCGGAGAGGGACAATCCTGGGCAGGAGGCTCTGAATATCTTCGGAGGGAGATACCCTGAATTCCCTCACCCAGGGCAACCTGTGCCAAGGACTCACCACCCTCAGGGTGAAATTTCTGCTTCTCGTTTTTATGCGCTGAGGATTTTTTTATTTTTTCCCTCTGTTTTAGGGCGCAGTTTTTTCCTTGTTTTTCTGACTGCCTGGTCCCTCACTTCCCCACTTATTTCAGGAGAAAAGGAGGGGAAGGGAGAGCTCAGGGGGAGGCGCAGCTGCCTTTGGTGGTGTGGAGACCTCTGGGCTTGAAAGGAAATTTGAGTGAAGCCCAGATCAACCCTTCATTCCACCCTCCACCTGTCTCTCCATCACCACTTCAGCTTCATTACGCCACTAATTACAACTCGTTCCTTGCCTTCCAGAGCTCCTCGTTTTCCAGACTCACCGCCCACAGCCATGTCCTGCTACGACCTCTGTGCCCCAACATCCTGCGGCCCCACCCCGCTGGCCAACAGCTGCAACGAGCCCTGTGTCCGGCAGTGCCAGGACTCCACCTACGTGATCCAGCCCTCGCCCGTGGTGGTCACCCTGCCCGGGCCCATCCTCAGCTCCTTCCCCCAGAACACCGCCGTGGGATCCTCGGCGTCCGCGGCCGTCGGGGATGCTCTGAGCGCCGGGGGTGTCCCCATCTCCTCGGGCAGCTCCTCGGGGCTCGGCGCTTTGGGGTACTCCGGTTTGGGGGGGCTTTATGGAAGGTCCTACCGGCGCTCCAACCGCTGCGGGCCCTGAGGAAGGGTCGGGAAGGGAAGGAGCAGGAGATGGAAAGCGCGATCCGGATGCAGGACTGAGCCCGTGCCCACCCGCTTGCTGACCCTCTGCCCTGAGCTCTGGGGCTTGGTCTTTCCCATTTGATGCCTTTCTGTGCTGTCAGGGAGGTGAAAAATGCCACTCGATTGTCGCTGGGTGTCCAGCTGTAAAGCACTGCCTTGAAAAATGGGTGATCAATTTTAATCCGTATTCAGCCCTTCTGCTTTCTTACTCTGCATTTTTTTTTTTTAAATTCCACTTCTTGCTCATTAAATCGTTGGTGCATCACAATTTGTGGTTTGCAGTGTTCCTTCTCTCTCTTCCTCTTTGGAGTCTCCTCTGGGGAAAATTTGCCTGTGCATAAACTGTGCGTACCAAGCAGATCTGCATTTAAGTTATAGCACGCTAGTTACTGACGAATTAATCATAGAAAAATATATACAATGAGTAATATCCATTTTTTTTTAAAGGGAATATTTTCCTTCTGTCTCATTTCTGGAGGAACAATGTAAAATAATCACTCCTTGCTGACAACAAATGCGGGGAAAGAGGTGGGAAAGCTAAAGTTGCTTTAGAGACAAAACTTTATTTAATTTATTCCCAATATCTCATCTAAACCTCCGCTCCATAAATTCGAACTTGTTCCCCCTTGTCCTGACCCTCCAGGAAATATTTTGCCTTGGAAATAATTTCTTCCCGTATTTTTCTGCTCCCTCAGACACTGAAAGGTGAAATGAGGTCAACCCGAAGCTTCTCTTCTTCAGGCTGAACAAATCCAGGCTGAACACTTAAAACCCAGCAAACAAAATGAGAACTTAGGTCTCGTTCTTCCTTTGCTGTCCTGCTAGCTTAGAAAGGCAGCAATTATATCTTAATTACTTTCTAAACGATGTGGTGACTGAGGGACCTTTGTCACCAGAGCAAGAACAATTACTCAGAACCTCGGGGAAGATAATGAACCTCGAGTAAATTGCTAAACAAACATTCCTAACATCATGTCAAGTACCCCAATTAAACTCCCATTCCGCGTTTTAAAGACGTGGAGCAGGGCAGATCCTGTGAGATAAAGAACCCTCAGCACGCTGGAGAGTACTGCTCCAGCAGGAAAAAAAATCAAGGACAAATGAAAACCAGAGAGGCTTTTGTGCAGCACAAACGTGGGTTTAATGTCAGAGAGAAGATCAACAGACGAGTGCAGGGAATCCAGGCCAACTCAGGGGCAGCAGGGGAAGCAGGACTTGTGGTCTGAGAGCAGGGTTTGGCTTGGGACCAGGATACAGCCAGGGGATGGAGGGGTCAGGGTAATCCCAAGGGAATGGAGGGCTCAGGGGATCCCGAGGGGATGGAGGGCTCAGGGCAATCCCAAGGGAATGGAGGGCTCAGGGGATCCCGAGGGGATGGAGGGCTCAGGGCACACCCGGGGATGCTGGGCACACTCAGCTGCCGCTGCCAGCAGCTCCTTCCCGGTGTCCCCATGGCCCAGGGCTGTCACTGCCAGGGGGGCTTTAGAAAACCCCACAGCTCCCGCGGCGGGACCTGCCCCATCTCTGGAAGCCGGGCAGGGAATAGCCCAGGCCCCGAGAGGAGAATCCGGAGCTGTAGGAGCGCCCGCAATTGCCAAAGGAGCCCCCGTAGCCCCCGAGGGAGCCGCCATAGCCCCCAAAGCCCCCATAGCCCCCAGAGCCCCCATAGCCCCCAAAGGAGCCCCCATAGCCAGTGTCACCTCCATAACCCAGGGAACGGCCGTAGCCAAAGGAGCCCCCATATCTAGGGGAGCCCCCATAGCCCCCAAAGCTTCCTAGACCAAAGGAGCCCCCATAGCCCCGGGACCCCCCATATCCAAGGGAGCCCCCATAGCCCTGGGAGCCCTCGAAACCCTGGGAGTCCCCATAGCCTGAGAAACCCCCATAACCAGAGGAGCCCCCATAACCTGAGAAACCTGAGCCCCCATAACTTCCTAATCCAAAGGAGCCCCTATAACCCCGGGAGCCCCCCAACCCAAAGGAGCCCCCATAGCCCTGGGAACCTCCATAAGGTCCCCACCCAAAGGAGCCCAAATTTCTCCAGGAGCCCCCATAACCTCCAGACCCAAAGGAGCCCCCATAGCCAGAGGAGCTCCCCAAGGCCAGGGACCCCCCAGAAGATCCCAAGCCAAAGTTGCCCCCGTAGCCCTCGGAGCTGCGGGAACTGAAGGAACGCCCCAGCCAGGCTGGGCCCGACGATCCCACGACGCTCTCCTGGGGGAAGGTGCTGAGCACGGGGCCCGGGATGGTCACCACCACGGGCGGGGGCAGGATCAGGGCCCTGGACTCGGGACACTGCTGCACACACGGCTCGTTGACGCTCTGGGCCACGGGCTGCGGGCAGCTCACGCCGCAGGGCTCGCTGGAGTAGGACATCCTTCTGTGCTGGGAGCCTGCAACGCACCGCACCACAAAGGTTTCACATCCAGAGCTTCCCACCTGACTCTGCCTCTGCTTTCCCGTGGGAAATGGGAGAGCCCAGAGCTCATTGCTTTCCAATCCTGACCGTCATTTGAGCACAGAAATCGCATCCCAAACTGTCTGCTGTGCAGATCCCCCAGATGTCACACTCAGATGAACACATCTGGTGTCACCTCCAGTGAAACCCACACTAATCTGGATTTATCTCCTCATAAATTCACTAAGAGCAGCTGAAATCTGGCAATGTATTTATAGGTAGTTAAGAAGTGTCAGATTCAAGGCAGCAATTTTTGTCTATGCTTATCCTTTCCCAAGTAGCCCTCAGCTTCCAAACCAGAAAATTTACAAATATTTCCCCATGGTGGGAATCATCTTCCAGATGTTTTCAGTTGTTTTCACATTGGACCTAAAATGCCTGGGGAATGGTTATTCCAAGTGGCATGGTGAAAATTCGCATTTTATTTTCTTACCGCTTTCTGAGTCCCACAGTTTTAAAATCTGCCAATCCATAACATCAGCAGGGCACAGCAGAAAGGAGGTTTAAGCTAAACTGGCCTAGAACAATCAAAATTAAGCTCTGTGTCTGAAATATCAGAGGGAAAGTTCCAAGGTGATATCAAAGAAATCTCATTATTGTATCAACTCCACCTCTAACCTCCCTCTCACCACGATCGTCCTGGAGAGAAAAAATATCTGTTGGATAAATTAAAGAAATCTGTGGCAAAGAATTACTCAGAGGTGTAAGACCAGCGAGAAAGAAGCCAAGAGGAAGAGGAAGAAAGGCTTATTGAGTTACGCAGTAATTCAGATTTTACGAGGACAAATGGCACCACTTACCTCGTTCACCGCAGGAATGGGAACAAGAGAAGTGGATGAAGGGCCCTGGGTGATCTGAGCTTTTATATCCTGCTCAAAGCCACCCTTGGTGCCTCCCGTCCTCGTTTATTACAAAACCAACGCCACAGTGGGTGCCTCAATTCTGTCACCTCAGCACTGTTCCTCCCAAACTCGCGTGGCTGTGACACAACCACTGATGGCAATCTGCTCCCTCCAAGGGTGGCTCGAGGGGATTTGGGGAGTTTGGGGCTGAGGGGTGGGCATGGAGCCATCGATTAAAGCCTGTTTAGGCCAATTTTAATGTTGTCCTGCTCTACTGGGATATTATTTTCATTTTAATTTAAGAGTTGTACTTCCATGTTGGAACTCTGAAGCTTACGAGTTTTGAAATTTTTGTGTTTTTTGGCACTGACTTCTAAAAGATCACTGCCTTTGACTCGAGGCCTTGGAGAAGACTTCTAAATTTGAATGATGGAGTTGGAATCACTGGTGTGCAGTTGGAATAGAAGCATGTGATATCACATGGTGAGGGGTTTGAAAAACTAAAAATTTTGGAATAAAAAGTAGAAAAAATATTGGTTTTAGAATATAGTAATAGGTATGGGACAAGATAGAGGTTTTGGCCTTTTAAAAGGTTTTTTTTTTGTTCCTTTTTTTAGTTTTAAGTATTAGTCTTTGGTTGGATAGAAAGTACTACACTGTGAGTTACAGGTGCTTGGTCATAGAGTTAAAAGTATAAATAATGCAAATGTGAGTTTTTAATTGGATAGTTAGGCTTTAAAAGACTTTGTAAAGAGTGAGATGCAGCTTCATTTTGTCATTTTTAGCACGTTAGTTAAAGGTATTTTAGAACTGACTGTACTCTAGATAAGAACTAATAAACAACTAAGTTTAAACACAAAAAGTTTGTCTTTCGTGTTTTAATTTTGACTTTGACAGAAGGCAGAGAAAAAAAAAGTTGGCCACTAATACTTCTATGGTGTGGAGCCCATGGTGTGACACTTTGTCCAGGTGAAGGTCACCCAACCAGACCCAAAATTTTGGCTCTGGGAGGACACAAATACTCCTTGAAGCTGAGTAGGGATCAGTAAAAGTTGTCCCCAAAGAAACAGAAATTGGTACAGCCAGAAGAGACTTTGGCCTAAAGCTAATTCCAAACATTCCATTGAAATCTTGAAGTTCACTTAGAAATACATTAAAAATCTTAATTTTCCTTCCCTCCCCGAAGTACTGACCACAACAGAAAAAAAAGAGAGAATTTAATAAAGTAGTAATAAAATATAAATATATTTCATTGGGATGAGTCTGGGCATCCTGCAGTTATTTCTTTTCTTCCCTTTTGCAATTGTTTTCTAATTTTACAATCTTGCAAAAGAGAGGCAATAAATTGTAAAATAGCTCTGCTTGTGAAGTGTCATCAGAATTTGCTGATAATAATGAGAAGTACCTGCAGGATAATGACTTTAATCTGCCTCACAAATACTCATTAATAATCTGTCAGTGCTTGCAATTTCTGTTATTATCCTATTAAATGAAGGCCGGGAGTTATGAGGATTTATTCTGAGTTAGGAGCTCCCTTGTTGTGAAACAGCATAATTTAAGAATATCAATCAATGTCATTCCTCTTGAATCCCTAATCAGCCTCTGATTAAGAATTTCAGTGCTGGTAATTATTTGATTTTCATTCACGAGATCAAATTCTTTATTTTATTAAGTATTAATATGCTTGGGGTGATTATGATAAATGCATTGTCTGGCATATCAAGTGCAGCTTCTCCTTTATTTATGAGGCAGCATTTTGCTGAAATATCTTAAATTTTCAGGGAGAAATAAAAGCTTGATTGCAAATGATCTGAATTTTCAGGCTTAACTATCAGTGTTCTGCAGAAAAAGGGGGTTTCAAACTGATGTTCTAAAATCACTTGGGCTCTCACCTGCAATTATTTTCTAAATATTTTGTAAATATTTTGCCAATGAAATTGTGTCTCATGATGTGGAGCCCTCAGCTCACACATCTCTGAACTGGCCCTCCTGTCCCGGCTTTGGGCTCTGATATTTCTGTGTTTGTGTCTAACACACCAAATAGGAATTTCCAGTGGGCGTTCACGGTCCTGGAAGGATCTGGAACATCCCCAAAGTGTCACTGCCTTCGTCCATGACATTCCAAAGCCAACAGGAAATGGGGCAACACAACCCACTTTGGAACTGTTGAGTGATTATTGGTGCTTGAGCTGCAAGAACAGATCTTAAAACGTTTCTAAAGCACTGGAGATAATTGATATTCTCTTCATTTTTTATACCACTCTCCCTCTTTTTGTGCAGCTTCCATGAATTTTCACAGGATCCACTAAAACCCCACCAATTCTAAAAGACGGAGCTAATTAATCTGAACTCATCGAACCTAAATGAAGTGCTCATGATTTTATTACCTCATCATTCAACAGCTCGATGTCCTCAAGTCTGTCCTGACATCGCCTCACGCCCGTTTCTGCACCTGGGGAGTGGCAGTGCAAAGCCAGCAGAATTAAATCCCTCCATGCCAGGGTTGTTTTGTGTGGGACTGGAGGCACGGAGGGAGTTTTGTCCTTGTAAGCACTTTGGGAAATGTATAAAAGCTGCCACGACTCCCAGTTATCCACATCTCCATCCACAACTCCTGAGTTATTCCTGGTGAACAAGGTAAGACTGATTTAGCTCCTCTATCCTTTTCTATCCTTCTTTTTTCCCATCCAATGCATTGATGTTATGGATTGGCAGATTTTAAAACTGTGGGGCTCATAAAGCTGTTAGAGAATAAAATGTGAATTTTCACCATGCCACTTGGAATAACCATTCCCCAGGCATTTTAGGCCCAATGCATGATTGTAACATTTAAAAACATCTGGAAGATGATTCCCACCATGGGGAAATATTTGTAAATTTTCAGGTTTGGAAGCTGAGGGCTACTTGGGAAAGGATAAGCATAGACAAAAATTGCTGCCTTGAATCTGACACTTCTTAACTACCTATAAATACATTGCCAGATTTCAGCTGCTCTTTTTATAAGGATTTTTAGAAATAGATAGAGATAGAGATAGTGATAGAGAAAAAGATAATTTATAAGGAGATAAACCCAGATTGGTGACAGTGTAGGATTCACTGGAAGTGACACCAGATGTGTTCTTCTGAGTGTGACATCTGGGGGATCTGCACAGCAGACAGTTTGGGATGCGATTTCTGTGTTCAAATGACGGTCAGGATTGGAAAGCAATGAGCTCTGGGCTCTCCCATTTCCCACGGGAAAGCAGAGGCAGAGTCAGGTGGGAAGCTCTGGATGTGAAACCTTTGTGGTGCGGTGCGTTGCAGGCTCCCAGCACAGAAGATGTCCTACTCCAGCGAGCCGTGCGGCGTGAGCTGCCCGCAGCCCGTGGCCCAGAGCGTCAACGAGCCGTGTGTGCAGCAGTGTCCCGAGTCCAGGGCCCTGATCCTGCCCCCGCCCGTGGTGGTGACCATCCCGGGCCCCGTGCTCAGCACCTTCCCCCAGGAGAGCGTCGTGGGATCGTCGGGCCCAGCCTGGCTGGGGCGTTCCTTCAGTTCCCGCAGCTCCGAGGGCTACGGGGGCAACTTTGGCCTGGGATCTTCTGGGGGCTCCCTGGCCTTGGGGAGCTCCTCTGGCTATGGCGGCTCCTTTGGGTCTGGAGGTTATGGGGGATCCTCTGGTTACGGGGGCTTCTCAGGCTATGGGGGCTCCCAGGGTTTTGAGGGTTCCCAGGGCTACGGGGGCTCCCTTGGTTATGGGGGGTCCCGGGGCTATGGGGGCTCCTTTGGTCTAGGAAGCTTTGGGGGCTATGGGGGCCCCTTTGGATATGGGGGCTCCTTTGGCTACGGCCGTTCCCTGGGTTATGGAGGTGACACTGGCTATGGGGGCTCCTTTGGGGGCTATGGGGGCTCGTCTGGGGGCTATGGAGGCTCCCTTGGGGGCTATGGGGGCTCCTTTGGCAATTGCGGGCGCTCCTATAGCTCCGGATTCTCCTCTCGGGGCCTGGGCTATTCCCTGCCCGGCTTCCAGAGATGGGGCAGATCCCGCCGTGGGAGCTGTGGGGTTTTCTAAAGCCCCCCTGGCAGTGACAGCCCTGGGCCATGGGGACACCGGGAAGGAGCCGCTGGCAGCGGCAGCTGAGTGTGCCCAGCATCCCCGGGTGTGCCCTGAGCCCTCCATCCCCTCGGGAATGCCCTGAGCCCTCCATCCTCTCTCTGTGCCCTGACCCCTCCATCCCCTGGCTGTATCCTGGTCCTGAGCCAAACCCTGATCCCAGACCACAAGTCCTGCATCCCCTGCTGCCCCTGAGTTCGCTTGGATTCCCTGCACTCGGCTGCTGATCTTCTCTCTGACATTAAACCCCTGTTTGTGCTGCACAAGAGCCTTTCTGGTGTTCATTTGTCCTTGATTTTTTATCTGTGGGGGGAATATTCACTCATGTGCAGGGAAGAGGGGCCTAAAGTTCCTTAACTGGCCAAGGATTTTGGGTCTTTTTGATTTGACAAAAGAAGACAAAAAGACAGGAATTAGATGCAGGAAAACTTTATTGTACCAAGAAGGACAGGAGAGGCCGGGAGAGGGACGGTGGGCAGGGCCTAGGCAGGCCAGGTGTTAGGGGCTGCAGAAGGCCAGGGCAGCTTGAACCAAGCTCAACTTCTCCATACTGGGCTGAGGCGACCGCGGGACTTTGGGCTGGGCTGTGGTGGCTCTAGCAGGGCCCGCAGGTGTCCCAGAACTTCTTGCTGTAGCGGGGCAAGGCGCAGGGGCTGTAGGCAGGAGCAGCGCAGGCTCTGCCAAAGGTGCAGAGGCCTCCCGAGGCCTGGGTGGCGCCGGCACCGTAGAGGCCGCCCAGCCCCAGGGAGCCGCCAAAGGCCGGGACTCCGGAGGAGCCAACCACGGCTTGCTGGGGGAAGGAGCTGAGGATGGGCCCGGGGAAGGTGACCACAACTGGTGGTGGCTGGATCAGGGCCGACGAGTCGGGGCACTGGCGGGCGCACAGCTCGTTGCAGCTCTCAGCGATGGGCTGGGGCACGGCCACGCCGGTTCTGGGTGGGCACAGCTCAGAGCTGCTCCTTGGTGGGCACAGATCGTAGCAGGACATCTTATGAGGTTAAAGGTTGGTTTTCAGCAGATGGAGAAGTAAAAACTGTCAAAAGCAAGAAGTTGGTGTGAGGAATTTTCAAAATGGTTGAAATTGCTGTGTCGCGTTTTCTGTTCACCCTTGAGCAATGTGAATGCTCATTGACCACCTGAGTCAAAAAATTTTTTGCCTCTGTAAAACCATCCCCAGAATGACCCAAACCCACATGGTTATGTTTTTCAGCTTTTGGAAATTGCCTTGAAGAACAATATAAAACCTCAGCCGCTTCTCTCATAAACTTCCCCAAAGTGCCAACAGAGCCCTGAATTAGATGTGGCTTTCCTTGAAACTGGAAGTTTATTATGACTCTTGCAATGCCATTGAACTCAGCTGAAAAAGGTCTCAATTCTTGTCCTGAATTTTATAAAGTACTAAAGTAATCACCTGGAATAAATGTTTTAATCTGTGCCTTTAAAAGCCACTAATTGGCTTGGAACACTCCAGTTTCTCAAAGTTTCTGGGCTCATACCCATCCTCCCAAATCCCACATTTCCCACAGGTTTCATTAAGAGCAATTCCAGACAGAAACGAGGTAAAGCTAATCTAAATCTCAGCATTCCTAAAGGCATCTTCCCCAGCTGCTCTGCTCTGATTAAATAAATAGAAAGAAATTAAAAATTCATACTCACTAAGCTCCGCAAGGCGAGTGAGCTGCGAGAAGTGTCTGGCTTGACCCAGGCACTGGAGCTTATATAGAGGATCCCAACATTCCTGAGGCCTTGGAATCTTGCTTGGGGTGGGGGTTCTGCCTAAAAGAAATTGTTTACCAGCTTTGAGTCACAAAAGTTTGGAGTTTGTGGCAGTTCTGATTTCATTCACATTCTCCTATCGTGCGATGTCAGAGTTTCACCATCTTGATTTCTTTAATCTTGGGTCCTAATTGGCTCTGGCAGCTCCTGGCACCATTAAAGTGACCTCACTGGAATTACCATGTTCATTAAGCTGACTCCACATGTTACTTCTTCCTTTACAACCTTGTCATGAGATTGTCTGCTGCAAGATTTTGTAAGACTCGTCTTTGGCTGACATGGACATTTTTCCTTAACAGCCCTTTAAAATTATCTGATAAATTAATTAGAAGCAGCAACCAGCTTATTCCAGGAGTACCCAGGAATAAATGTCTTTTCCAGCCTTAATTAGAGAGATCTTGTTGGGCCGAGATGGATTTAAGAGGTCATGAATATTTGCTGAGATCATCCAGGACATTCAGCAATTCCCCAATAGTTTTCCATTGAGAGGAAGGTTTGGAAAGAATACTGAATAAAAATCACTTTGTTTAACTAAAGAAGTTTTAGTGGGAAATTAAATTCAGTTTTAAAAGTGTCAGTGGTGCTTAATGTTCCCATATCGAGTCCTGTAATTCCAAATTTGAGGAAAAAGCAAAGAGGCAGATCAAGGTTTTTCTTTATTGTCATGGGTGTGATCTCTTATCAACAGTGCTCTGGCCTTCTTGAGAAAAATACTTTGTAATGATTTCACAAACATTCATTATCTACTGCTCAACCCAGCTAATGTTCAGTGTTGTATGACATGAGTGATTTAGACATTTCACTCTTACACAACCCCAGCTCCTTTAATGTGCAGGAAACAAGGTGGTGCCTGCCATTACTTTAATTAAATCATTATTTGTGCCATTGGAAGTCAAGGGTTAATAATTAATGCAGCTCTTCTTTTCTCTCTTAACAAAACAAAATCTTTTCCATATCTGCAGTTGAATACTCTGTGAGTTTAAGATCCCACCTTTGCTGTATTTGTCTTGTTTCAAACTATATTTTTTATAAAAAATAAATCTTTGTGATTATTTACCCTTTTCATGTGATTTTTAAGAGCACAACTTTTAGGTTTTCACCTCTATCCAGTGCATTTTACACACCCTTCTTGTCATTCCTGAGAAATCCCCCCAAAGGTTAAATATCTGCTCTTAATTCCTACACTAAGGATTGGTTGTGGTCCAGGTTCACCCCAATATTTTCATTTTCTCTGCCGGTGATAAAGGATTTGGGTTTAGCTTTGTGTTTTGCTTGTTGCCCCAACAAATTTCCCTGTACTTGCTGCAAGGGAAGGAAAAATAAAAAAGATTCTCCAAGCACAGAAAGAGATTGAGTGGTTTCCGCATCTCCCAGCCCGGGGAGGAATTTCTTCGCCTTGATTTATATTTTACATAAATCTGACAGTCAGAGCAAGTTGTGCCTCATCCTTGGCTCAAACTCCCTTCAAATCCAACCCCTCCACTTCACCTGGGCTGCACCAAAATCCCCTTGGGCCCTGCTCAGGTGAGACCCCACCTGCAGAGCTGCCCCAGCCCGGGGAGGAGCTGGAGCTGCTGGAGAGAGCCCAGAGGAGGCTCCAGGATGGGATCCCAGGGATGGAGGAAAGGCTGGCAGGAAAGGCTGGCACAGCTGGGATTGTTCAGCCTCCAGAAACTTTGGGGTGACCTCGCTGTGGCCTGGCAGGAGCTGCAGGGTCTCCAAGGAACACGGGGAGAGACAAATCCCAAGGGATGGAGGGCCAGGATGAGGGGGAATGGGTTCAGACTGACAGGGAGGGGTTTAGGTGGGGTTTTGGGAAGGAATTTCTCCCTGTGAGTGTAGGGCAGAGGTTATTCCATGCATTCCCCATCCCTGGCAGTGTCCATGGCCAGCCTGGACAGGAATTTGATCAACCTGAGGGTGGTGGGAATGTGCCTGCCCATGACAGGGTGTGGAACAAGATGATTTTAAGATCCCACCCAAACCATTACACTATTCTGTGATTGCCTCTCTCCACTTTGTATTAAAAACACCACAATTTCAGCACTCTCTGAACTATAATTTTTTTTTTTTTTTGGGGGGGGGGTTGCTGTGAGGAAAAACCCCCTTTAACTGCAGATTTTCTCGATCCTCTGAATAACAAGGGCTGTGAGAGCATTGAGTAATGATCTCTGCTCCCTGTTTTGTTGTTTCAATGGGCCTTGCATGTCCCAGGGTGAGTAAGAGAGGAGCTGCCAGGAGCCTAAGCCCTGATCAGATCCTTCGTAGCCGCTGGGTTTGGCCAGCCCATGCCCTGCCCTGCTCTTACTTTCCCTTTTGTGTCATCCAGAGCAGGCTACTCCTCCCAAAGTGGCTCCAGCAATTCCAGGCCCTTTCCAGTGGCTCTCCAGAGATTTAAGCAACCAGATGTGGTCAAGTTGAACAGCTCTGTTATGAGCAGGTAAGACCACAAGTGAACACTTAGCATAATTTAAAATAAATAGGAACAAAAACAACACAAAAATTTTATGCATAAAAGATTTATTGAAGGAACAACTTCGAATCACACTCAGAGTATGAAGGAGAGGGGAGAACAGAGGTACAAAGAGAATCAAAAAAATAAATCTAAAATTTTTAACTTGCTCAGTTGTCAACAAGCAGAGCTAAATAAAGGCAAATAGGACATGAGGTTGATATAAATGATAAAAAAATAAAGATCAAAGATAAAGAAAGAAAAATGAAATTGTTATGCGCAAGAAATTTACAAAAGAAAACATAAAGCTGGAGATTAAGTAAAATGCAAAGTGTAGGAAAAGGTTTGAAGTAGAGAGTAATGGTGGCAGCAATGGGGATGACCAATTTCTAGACTTCTTCACGGCCAACAGATAC
The DNA here is from genome assembly GCF_029582105.1 of Oenanthe melanoleuca. NCBI lineage: Eukaryota > Metazoa > Chordata > Aves > Passeriformes > Muscicapidae > Oenanthe > Oenanthe melanoleuca. Next base: position 2,922,081 of record NC_079358.1, on the reverse strand, counting down.
GAAAGGCACTGGACTTGAGTCTAGCAGGGCCCGCAGGTGTCCCAGAACTTCTTGCTGTAGCGGGGCAAGGCGCAGGGGCTGTAGGCAGGAGCAGCGCAGGCTCTGCCAAAGGTGCAGAGGCCTCCCGAGGCCTGGGTGGCGCCGGCGCCGTAGAGGCCGCCCAGCCCCAGGGAGCCGCCAAAGGCCGGGACTCCAGAGGAGCCAACCACGGCTTGCTGGGGGAAGGAGCTGAGGATGGGCCCGGGGAAGGTGACCACAACTGGTGGTGGCTGGATCAGGGCCGACGAGTCGGGGCACTGGCGGGCGCACAGCTCGTTGCAGCTCTCAGCGATGGGCTGGGGCACGGCCACGCCGGTTCTGGGTGGGCACAGCTCAGAGCTGCTCCTTGGTGGGCACAGATCGTAGCAGGACATCTTGGCGTGTGAGAGATGAGGCTGAAAGAGAATTCAGAAAGACAGGCATTAGAACAGCTATGGGCATCTCACCATTCAGCAGTGCCCAGTTACTAGTCTTGCTACAGACCCTGACTGGCCAAAGCCACATGGCCATGCCCACACTGCCCAACACTGGCCTTGTGTCCTGCAGCCCCCTCAGAGCCCCGATCCCCACACCTCCAGAGCTCACAAGCCCTGCCTGAGTCCCTGTGCCCAGCCTGGCTCCATCTGTCCCAGCCAAGAGGCTCTTTCCTCACTCCCCTGAGGAGGCTGAGCCAGGCCTGGCTGTGCCAGGCTGGTGCCAGCAAGGCCGCTGCCCCAGCAGCTCTGGTGGCCACAGAGGGCCCTGGGCAGCCCCTGGACCAGCAGGCAGAGCCCTGGAGGACCCACCTGGCTTTGAGCTGAGGAGAGCGAGGCCGCAGCAGTGGATGCAGCCCTGGGCCAGCACAGCGCTTTTATGGGTGGCCGCAGGGGCGGGGTAGGAGCTGCCCATGCTGGGGCCATGCGTGCGGGGGCAAGGCCTGACCTCAGTCCTGCTGCCACGGGGCTCTTCTGCTGACTCCTGCCTTTCCTGGCCAGCCCCAAGCTGCACCATCAGCCCCTGCAATTATCCTGCTGGGACATTGCCAGTGTCACCTCTTGGGTCACAGCAGCCCCAGGAGGCACTTGTCGTGTGCCATCCGCTGTCCCTGAAGGGCACAGGGCAGAGCTGGCCCAAGGGCCAGGCAAAGAGAGCTCGTTTGGGGCCCTTACTGCTCAGCACCATGCAGCACTGGCCAGTCCAGCAGAGCTGGGCTCCATCTGCCCCCAGGCATTGCCAGGGAGCTCTGTGACACAGGGGACAAAGAGTCTCATGCCAGGCCTGACATGCACAGCACAAGGATCAGAAATCCCCTCAAAAAGCACAACAGAGCTCAGGGTTCTCTCAGCCCTCCCCAGAGACCTTCCAAGCCCTCACATGTGACTCTGGAGCCAAATTCCTGGGTGCCATCCTGGCTATCAAGTATCTGACGTGGCTGGAAGGACAAGATGGCTTGGGCAGCAGGAGGTGCTGGGGTGGCACCAGGGGGATGCTGACTCAGGGAGGAGCAGGGGCCGCACAGCCCTGGTGTCAGCAGCAGCAGCAGCAGGGAGTGTCCCCTGTGCAGATTGGCCCAGCTGGTGCTGAGCAATGCTGGGGCTGCTATAAAAGCCCTGCCTGGGCCAGACTGGGCCAAGCACTGGCCTGGCCACCTTCTCCTCCTCCTCAGGGACAAGGGTAAGTGTGCAAGTGCTTTTGCTCGCAGCCCCTGTGGTGGCTCCAGCCCCGGCCCCTGTGGCTCGGGCTCTGCCTCTGCCGCTCGTCTGCCATGGCTGCCCTCTCTTGCAGAGCACCCTCGGATCCCTCGCCAAGATGTCCTGCTACGATCTGTGCCCACCAAGGAGCAGCTCTGAGCTGTGCCCACCCAGAACCGGCGTGGCCGTGCCCCAGCCCATCGCTGAGAGCTGCAACGAGCTGTGCGCCCGCCAGTGCCCCGACTCGTCGGCCCTGATCCAGCCACCACCAGTTGTGGTCACCTTCCCCGGGCCCATCCTCAGCTCCTTCCCCCAGCAAGCCGTGGTTGGCTCCTCCGGAGTCCCGGCCTTTGGCGGCTCCCTGGGGCTGGGCGGCCTCTACGGCGCCGGCGCCACCCAGGCCTCGGGAGGCCTCTGCACCTTTGGCAGAGCCTGCGCTGCTCCTGCCTACAGCCCCTGCGCCTTGCCCCGCTACAGCAAGAAGTTCTGGGACACCTGCGGGCCCTGCTAGAGCCACCACAGCCAGGAGATGTTGATCTCAGCTCAAGTTACCCTGGCCTCCTGCAGCATGTGACACCCAGCCTGCCTGGGTCCTTCTTACCATCCCTCTCCTGCCCCTCTTGGAAGGACATCTCCTGCCCTTCTTGGAACAATAAAATTTTTCTGCATCTAATTCCTGTCTTGTTGCTTCCTTTTCCCTAATTATGAAAACTCTGGGGATGGGGTGTTCCAAGAGTGGGAGGGGAAATGGTGATTCTGGGTGATCTGGAAATGGAAGCTGAAGGAAACGGTAAAATTGAAGAGGGGAGGGGACAGCGGAGGTTAAAGTGCAGAAGAAAACGTAATCAAAGGGGAAGTGGGAGCATATGAAGGAGAGCAAAGGGAATGGGTCAGAGAAGGAGAAGGAGAAGGAGAAGGAGAAGGAGAAGGAGAAGGAGAAGGAGAAGGAGAAGGAGAAGGAGAAGGAGAAGGAGACGGAGCTCCAGGCAGTTGGCCTGAAGACAGACAGATCCCCTGGCTGCCAGACATGAGACCAGGACCTTTTACAGACTTGTAGCCTTGTTGGCAATGAGTGGGGTTGGCCCCAGAGCTGGGAGCCATCCAGGGGTAAAGGCTACCAGAGCTGCAGGTCCTCTGTGCCACCATGGCTGTGTTAAAGGACCAGGGACAGAAATCAGAGAGACACTTCACAGCCACTGCGCCCTGTACATTAAATTTCATTGTCATCAACTCCTCTCTCCTTTTCTAAGTCTTAGTCTTTCTTCTTTATCGTTCTCATTGCCTGTTTGTCATCTCCTCTTTCCTCTTCTCTTTCTTCTCTTTCATCTTGTCCTTCTTGTTCACCTTCTTCTTCTCATCCTCATTCTTCTCCTCATTCTCTTCAGCCTATTTCTCATTCTCTATCTCCTCTTCCTCCTCACCAAACCCCTTCCCAATATTCTCAGTCTTTTGATTCAGTTTCCATTTTGATTAAATTTTCTTCTCCACATAAGCTTTCACTCTCCCATTACCTCTTCTGTTTTATTTTCCCTTTCCACTTCAATTTTCCATTCCCCCTGGCCATCACCATTTCCCCTCCCACTCTTGCAACTCCCACATACCCCTGGACTTTGAGATTTGGGAAAAGATGGCAAAGAGATAGAAATTGGATGCAGGAAAACTTTATTGTTCCAAAAAGGGCAGGAGAGACCAGGAAAGGGACCGTGGGCAGGCTTGAGACAGGCCAGGTGTCACAGGCTGCAGGAGGCCAGGGCAGCTTGAGCCGAGATCAATATCTCCTGGCTGTGGTGGCTCTAGCAGGGCCCGCAGGTGTCCCAGAACTTCTTGCTGTAGCGGGGCAAGGCGCAGGGGCTGTAGGCAGGAGCAGCGCAGGCTCTGCCAAAGGTGCAGAGGCCTCCCGAGGCCTGGGTGGCGCCGGCGCCGTAGAGGCCGCCCAGCCCCAGGGAGCCGCCAAAGGCCGGGACTCCGGAGGAGCCAACCACGGCTTGCTGGGGGAAGGAGCTGAGGATGGGCCCGGGGAAGGTGACCACAACTGGTGGTGGCTGGATCAGGGCCGACGAGTCGGGGCACTGGCGGGCGCACAGCTCGTTGCTGCTCTCAGCGATGGGCTGGGGCACGGCCACGCCGGTTCTGGGTGGGCACAGCTCAGAGCTGCTCCTTGGTGGGCACAGATCGTAGCAGGACATCTTGTGAGGGATCCGAGGGTGCTCTGCAAGAGAGGGCAGCCATGGCAGATGAGCGGCAGAGGCAGAGCCCGATCCACAGGGGCCGGGGCTGGAGCCACCACAGGGGCTGTGAGCAAAAGCACTTGCACACTTACCCTTGTCCCTGAGGAGGAGGAGAAGGTGGCCAGGCCAGTGCTTGGCCCAGTCTGGCCCAGGCAGGGCTTTTATAGCAGCCCCAGCATTGCTCAGCACCAGCTGGGCCAATCTGCACAGGGGACACTCCCTGCTGCTCCTGCTGCTGACACCAGGGCTGTGCGGCCCCTGCTCCTCCCTGAGTCAGCATCCCCCTGGTGCCACCCCAGCACCTCCCGCTGCCCAAGCCATCTTGTCCTTCCAGCCACGTCAGATACTTGATAGCCAGGATGGCACCCAGGAATTTGGCTCCAGAGTCACATGTGAGGGCTTGGAAGGTCTCTGGGGAGGGCTGAGAGAACCCTGAGCTCTGTTGTGCTTTTTGAGGGGATTTCTGATCCTTGTGCTGTGCATGTCAGGCCTGGCATGAGACTCTTTGTCCCCTGTGTCACAGAGCTCCCTGGCAATGCCTGGGGGCAGATGGAGCTCAGCTCTGCTGGACTGGCCAGTGCTGCATGGTGCTGAGCAGGCAGGGCCCCAAACGAGCTGTCTTTGCCTGGGCCTTGGGCCAGCTCTGCCCTGTGCCCTTCAGGGACAGCGGATGGCACACGACAAGTGCTTCCTGGGGCTGCTGTGGCCCAAGAGGTGACACTGGCAATGTCCCAGCAGGATAATTGCAGGGGCTGATGGTGCAGCTTGGGGCTGGCCAGGAAAGGCAGGAGTCAGCAGAAGAGCCCCGTGGCAGCAGGGCTGAGGTCAAGCCTTGCCCCCGCACTCGCGGCCCCAGCATGGGCAGCTCCTACCCCGCCCCTGCGGCCACCCATAAAAGCGCTGTGCTGGCCCAGGGCTGCATCCACTGCTGCAGCCTCGCTCTCCTCAGCTCAAAGCCAGGTGGGTCCTCCAGGGCTCTGCCTGCTGGTCCAGGGGCTGCCCAGGGCCCTCTGTGGCCACCAGAGCTGCTGGGGCAGCGGCTTTGCTGGCACCAGCCTGGCACAGCCTGGCTCAGCCTCCTCAGGGGAGTGAGGAAAGAGCCTCTTGGCTGGGACAGATGGAGCCAGGCTGGGCACAGGGACTCAGGCAGGGCTTGTGAGCTCTGGAGGTGTGGGGATCGGGGCTCTGAGGGGGCTGCAGGACACAAGGCCAGTGTTGGGCAGTGTGGGCATGGACGTGTGGCTTTGGCCAGTACGGGTCAGTGGCAAGGCTGGTAAAGCTGAATGGTGAGATGCCCATGGCTGTTCTAAGGCTTGTTTTTCTGAATTCTCTTTCAGCCTCATCTCTCACACACCAAGATGTCCTGCTACGATCTGTGCCCACCAAGGAGCAGCTCTGAGCTGTGCCCACCCAGAACCGGCGTGGCTGTGCCCCAGCCCATCGCTGAGAGCTGCAACGAGCTGTGCGCCCGCCAGTGCCCCGACTCGTCGGCCCTGATCCAGCCACCACCAGTTGTGGTCACCTTCCCCGGGCCCATCCTCAGCTCCTTCCCCCAGCAAGCCGTGGTTGGCTCCTCCGGAGTCCCAGCCTTTGGCGGCTCCCTGGGGCTGGGCGGCCTCTACGGCGCCGGCGCCACCCAGGCCTCGGGAGGCCTCTGCACCTTTGGCAGAGCCTGCGCTGCTCCTGCCTACAGCCCCTGCGCCTTGCCCCGCTACAGCAAGAAGTTCTGGGACACCTGCGGGCCCTGCTAGAGCCACCACAGCCCAGCCCAAAGTCCCGTTGTCATCTCAGCCCGGTATGGAGCAGTTGAGCTCGGCTTAAGCTGCCCTGGCACCCGGCCTGCCTGGGCCCTGCCCACCATCCTTCTCCCAACCTCTCCTGCAGTTCTTGTAACAATAAAGTTTTCCTGCATCCAATTCTTGTCTCTCTGTCTATTTTTCTTGAGTTCTGTTCCCTCCACTACTGCTGGGTTGATTCTGATCCCTCCGTTTTTCACCAGGGCGTGTCTCGCCCTTTATCCTCATTTGAGAGGTCAGATGATTTCTGCTTTATTTTTATCACTTCATTTACTATATTTTGGTTTACTCAGGATTAGTTCCATTCACTTTTCGTGGGTACACCCTGTCTGTGAGACATGCAGGGACTTGTTTTCAAAGGGAAAGGGAAATTGGGTGCGCTCTTTCCCTTGGTTTTACAGGTTCTGCTTATATTAAATCTCTCTGACATTTTATGTTTTCAGTTTATTCACTCCAGAGTATGTAAAAGGCACAGGGACCTCTGACCCAGCCACTTGACTGAACCCTTGTGGTCACAGCAGGAGCTGATGTCCCCAGGCTTTGAGGGTATAAAATCCCTTTGTTTGTCCCTTCTTTGCGTCACCATCTCGAGCTGTTATTCTTTTTGCACCATGATTAAATTATTTTAAATGTCCAGGGGTCTGAGGCTCTGCTTAGAAAACCTGGGCTTGAGTCAGGAAGGAATCCTTGTGTGACTGTAAGTACAAGAGCTGTGGGGAGTCAAGCAGAGGTCACTGGAACCAGAGGTCTTGTCTCAAATGGTTCAACTGGATGTGACCCTCACTGTTCTCGGCTGGTTGACAACTTGGGGATTAGTCTTGGGGTGGACTTGGTGATGTTGGAGGTGTTTTCCTCATTCCTGGGATTCTGAGGTGGCTCCTGGAAGGTGGGACAGGAAAATTTCCTTGCCACTGTGCCACTCCTTTCCCCATAGTCAGCGGGCACCTGGCTCTGCCCCATCCCATGACGGTCACTCCATTCCTGCTGCTCCCAGCAGTTCAGCCACCTTGTTTTTCCAGTCAGAAGCTCTTATTCCTCCTGCTTAGTGCCACTCAGCTTTCTCTTATCAGGGCTCCCAAAAGATGTGCCAATGCCAGGAACGCAAATGAATAATTAGAGGTTTTTTGGGGACGGATCCTTGAGTAAGGAATGGAGCAAACTCCCTCCACCCCATAACTCCCCTAGACACCGAGACAAAGGTCAGCCCTCAGTTGGATTTTGCAATCAGACATGAGCTCACTCCGAGCAGGCATCCAGCCCAAATTAAAGCTGTGTAATCGTTGTTCCCTCAGTGTTAATGGCTCTCTCCAGGGGTGTTATCTTGGGCAGAGCACTTGTCTGACACAACACTTAATTAGACTGGTACCTGCCTGGCACTGCCTCGCTGAGAGCTGTGAAATTTGGCAGTCGCAGCTCAGGTATTCGGCTGCACTCATGATTTTCACCCAGCACCTCTTGGAGGCTGAGGGCGGAAGCAAAGATCAGAAGAGAAAAGAGGGAAAGGCGTCAGCCTTTTGTAAAGTTGTCCCAAAACTGCCCTGGATGAGAGGAAAGAAGGGACAATGAGGATGGAATAGGGACAGAGATAAGAACCTGTCAGGGGAGAGCTTTTGGAGATGCAGGAGGGGATGTTCAGGTTGGACATAGGAATTTCCTCCTGGAAAGGGTGGTCAGGAAAGGGAAAGGGGCTCAGGAAGGTTTGGAATTCCCATCTCTTGAGATGTCCAGGGAATTTCTGGATGTTGGCCTGGGTGACCAGGTGGGGATCAGGCACAGTCCAACCTAAACAATTCTGTGGTTTTTTTAGTCAAAATGTTCTCAAATAAGTGTTCTCAAATATGTTTACCCATAAAAATGAAGTCTTGTTTTCTGAAAATAAAAGCAGCATTCACAGGTACCATGCACTAATTTCCATTTCAATTTATTACTCGTGGCTGTCTGACAGATCCTGTCCCACATGAGGAAGAATATTGAAATTACCTGTGAAAAATAAGATTTGCTGTTCTTTGACACTGATCAAGACATTTTCTTTGAAATAGTCCCAGGTGAAGGAAGAAGTAAATCCTCTCTAATGCATCAGTTCATGTTCTTTTTACCTCATCTGCTGACAGGTTCAGCCAAACCTTCCCCGAGGCAACTTTATCATGGCAGTGATTAATGAAAAAAGAGAAGGTAGTGCCTCATCTTTGCTCATCAGATACCAATCTCAAGAATTGTTTCCCTTTGTTCACCTTCCTCCTATCATTCCTTCTCAGAACGTGCTTTGCCATAACTTCAGGCAGTGTTTTTTAACTTTGTCTTTGAAGGCAGTTGGATGATTTCTAATACATTGCCTGGAAGATGTAAAATTAAAAGGAACTCCAGCACTAAATCAACCACTTAAAAAAGAAAACCATGAAATATCCCGGGTTGGAAGGGCCATGCAGGGATTGAGTCTAAACCCTGGCCCTGCACAGGCACCCCAAGAATCCCACCCTGTGCCTGAGAATGCTGTCCCTGAGCTCTGGTAACCTTGGGGATATGACTGTCCCCTGTTCCAGTGCCAGACTGGATGGAAATAATTGGAACAACTTCGGAAGTCTGGCAACTGGAATAATTTGTAATAGTTAGTGAGAGAGGACTCTCAGCTGCAAAAGCATCTCAGCCTGGTTCTGATGGGGAGGAGAGGGAGCCCCGAATCCCATGATGGAACTTAACAGGAAAAAAACAAAGGCAGGGGTTGGATGCAGGATTTTTTTATTGCAGGGAAGGTCCCACTGGACGAGGACACGTGAGGCAAAGACAGGCAGGTTGTCCCTCAGGAGAGCTGCTCCCTCAGCCCTGTGGCAGGAGGCAGCAGTGTCAGGGAGAAGCCAGGGGATGTCAGAGCATCACATTTGGCCACTGGAAGGGGCGGGGAAGAGGAAACCAAACAAAGGGAGGAGGAAACAAAAAGGGGAATTTCTAGAGGGGTTCTGGCTCCACGGTCAGAAGTGAAGTCTGATGCTGTGCCCCTTCCTCAGGAGCTCAGGGTAGGATCCAATGGTGCCATTTGCCAAGTTGAGGGATTTTCCCCCCGGGTTTAGCAGGAGCCGCAGCTGCCGCGGCCGTAGCGGCTGTAGCGGGAGGACCAAGGGCCGCAATAGCCAGAGCCAAAGGATCTCCCAGAGCCATACAGGCCCCGGAACCCCCCACAGGAGCCCAGACCCCCAAAGGAGCCCAGGGAGGAGCCCCCATATCCACAGAGACCCCCATATCCCAGGGAGCCAAATCCCCCATAGCTGCTAGATCCGTAACCCCCGTAGCCCCCGTATCCATAACCCCCATATCCGCCAGATCCAAATCCCCCGTAGCCCAGGGAGCCCCCAGAGGCTGCAAGGACGGGAGCTCCAGCCGATCCCACCACGGAATCCTGCGGGAAGGAGCTGAGGATGGGCCCGGGGAAGGTGACCACCACGGCGGGAGGCTGGATCACGGTGGTGGAGTCGGGGCACTGGCGGACGCACGGCTCGTTGCCGCTGTCAGCCAGGGGCTGGGGCCGCAGGACGCCGGAGCCAGCGGTGGAGCACAGGTCGTAGCAGGACATCTTGCAGGGATTGGAGGTTGATCTACAAGAGTTGATTTGCACAAGTATAAGATGTTATTCACCTCCAGTAAAGGGCTCTGGATTTGGCTGCCTTTCCCCAGACAGGAGAGCTTTGAAGCACCGGAATTTCCCCACGTCTCTTAAAGATGAAAATTGAATGAGAACAGCCCAAATGATTTTCTGGGCCACTTTGGTGAGTCAGGGGATCAACAAGGAGTCAGGCTGTGCTCCAAGAGTCGAGTGCGTTGTTATTCAGGATTTCATTACTCTGGCTCTTGATTCCCACTGATCTCCTTTCTGCTGATCCTTGTCAAAACAGGGATTATAACTCATTGTCTGTTCAGATGGAACTTCTTGGGTGAGACCATTACAAGGGAATTGCAGAGACGATTGTCCCAAATTTCTGAGCATTGAATCAAGGCTTTGGGATCCCTACAAGGAGCTTAACACCCCAGCATTTAGATTTTGGGCTCTGAACTCCTTTGAAAAATTCTCACACCAAACCTCTTGCCCTCGGTAACTTGGAAAATCCCAGCGCTTCACATTTCGGCTCCTTAAATTCCCTCCAGGATCCCTTTTAATCTTAAATAAATCTCTTACAGAGTGTTTTAAACAGTTCTCAATTTGTCTCTGTGTCCTACTCCAAGCCGGTCTCTGGGGGTGCTCATGCCCATTTATCTTGAATTAAAGGCATTTGGGTGATTTGTAATATTTGGATCTAAAGGCAGGTTTGCCTCTAAACTCAACATTTCCCTGCGAACAGGAAGATTTAAACTTTCCAACATTTTCCAGTCATTCATTTAACCAAGCAGAGGGTAGGAATAAACACTGAACCTGTCCCATCATGGACACAACAGGTGAAGGCAACCCAATATCCAACAGAATTTCCTGACAAAAAAACCTTTCAATTTGGTTCGGAACAGAACACCAACCTCTAAAGCAGAGAGCAGCCTTCTGTGAGGCTTTTCCAAGGTTTATCTCTCCACCTAAAATTTTGCCTACGAGTTCCCAACGGAAGAGAGTGCCCCAGATGAATTGTACAGTAAAGAGAGATTCCAAAAGCAGCAAAAAAATTGTTCCAAAAGCAGCAAACAGCAATTCCAAAAGCAGCAAAGAGCAGCTCCAGACTTACCAAGTCGTTGAGAGGAACGAGTGAAGGGAAGATGTTTGAGAGAACCCCAAGTGGAGACAGCTTTTATACAGTTCAGACTTGCCTGAGGGCTCAGAGGAGCTCATTAGTTGACACAGAACATTTTTTTGTATTGATTGCTCCTCAAAGTGATGAAATTGTTGCTCTTTCTGTTTGTGTTTATTCTTGATTTCAATTATCACGTCACGTCATGCAAGGTCCTTTGATCTGAAAAGCTGATGGGTGAAATTGGTGCATCTTTCATCCTAAAACATGATTCACTAATAAGTACCAATTTTCTGAAGTGGCACCATGTACTGAGCTGTTCATACACAAATATCCTTGTCCTATCTTATAAGAAAATTATGTTCAGACATTCACAGAAAATAGAAAAATCGCAGAATGTTTTGGGGACACAAATATCCAGAAAATTCTTATACTTTTTCTGTCCCTTAAGCCACAACTTAAACCCAAACTTAGTTCTGAGGGGAGAGATATTTATAATTTTAAGGATTAGAATGGAAAGCTCAAAATAATCAGAGTAGACATTGAATTAATAATTGAATTTAAGTTTTATTGAGCTGGCTTCATCTCTGGAAGTGTTCAAGGTTAGTTTGGATCAATCTGGGACAGTGGAAGGTGTCCCTGTCCATGGCAGGGGGTGAAACAAGATGGTTTTTGAACCATTTTAAACCATTCCATGATTCCCAAATTTAGCTGCAGTGGAAGTAAAAACCCTTTGTTTTTAGAGAGGATCTTGCAGCTAATCCCAACTTTGACGGCATCTTTCAGCACAGAGCAATTACGAGGTGGGAATCTGCTGGGAAAAGCAAATGTTGGATTTGCTGAGGTTTCTCTCTCTGTTTACACCACAATTGTCCTACTCTATCATTATCATCGTTATCATAATCACCCACGTTGTTGTCTTCACACCATGCATTATTTATGAATTATGAGCTTTTCCAAACCTGGAGATACATATGAGGATTTCCTGAGCCATTATCCTGGGGAGAAAAAAAAAAAAAAAGTCAAATTTTACAAGAACATTCCAAGGGATTTTTGAGCACCCTCTGAACAACCATTACTGACTTGTTCCTACTGTGTCACAGTAATATAAAACCTGTGCCTGGATGTAAACACCCCACAATTACAAGAGATTATCACATTAAAATGGGTAAATTGAGGCCACTTGGGTTTTTCCCGTAATCAGCTCTTGGTTTGTAACTTTGACCTTCCTGTCTTTGACCTTAAGAACAAAATCTATTTGGCATTTTTATTTAAAACACAGAATTTTGTGTTTGTAAAGTGTAAAAATAGGAGGGGAAAACATGAGAAAGGAAAGGAAAGCTCAGTGAAACAACTCAGAAAACCCAATTTCCACAGAATTGTGGCTGCCAGGTGAAATATTTCTCAGTTTCCAGGGACTGAAAGAGAACCAGGAGAGTTTAAAAATGAACATGGAGACTTCTTCTAAGGGATGAATTGGCAGGAAAAGAGGGGATGGATTAAAACTGAGAGACAGGAGGTTTAGGGGGGGATAATGGGAAGGAATCATTCCCTGTGAGGGTGGGGAGACCCTGGCACGGGTGATTCCATGGATTCCCCATCCCTGGAAGCATCCAAGGCCAGGATGGACGAGGCCAGGATGGACAAGGTGTCCCTGCCCATGTCAGGGGGTGCCACTGTATGATCTTTAAGGTCTTTTACAACCCAAACCATTCCACAAGAACATTTTATGATAAGAAGTCCATTCAAAGGTGCTCCTGCTGATTGTGTATGCCTTGCCTTGAGTAGGTGGAGGGAGAAATGCTGAGCCTGCAGAACCAATGTTTTTCCCTCTGTTATTTGTCCTCAGTCCTCATTTGAGTTACTGAAAAAAATTCCACATCTCCTGTTGATCACTCAAGCACCCTTACCTGGGCAAAACCATGAGTGTCCTCCAATCATCCCAATTATGAAGGACTCGTAAATAAATCAAGTCAGCTTCATTTCCTCCCCTTACGTTAAGGAAAGCAATGGGATCATAAAAAATAATTCCCCACATAAAGCCCAGAGACAATAGAGGTCTGGGGCGGAATGTGCAGCTCACGCTATGTGTGGGTTTGAAGAGCACCAGCAATAAGCAAAGACAATTTCAGCACTTTGAGGAATTATGTGTCCTGCAATTTGGGGTTGGGACCTAATTACGAGCTGGCACATCAGGTGCCCCGTGCCCTCTGGGCAAGCAGGGAGCTCTATAAAAGGTGTCTGCTTCAGATCCTTCCATCCACTTCTCTCACCTGCTCTGCCTCCGTGAACCAGGTAAGTCACTTTTCTCTCAAACCTCTTGACATTGAAGTTCCTGTGAAGATATCTGGTGGTGGTCAGGCTGCCGCTGCTCTCTATAGGGTATTTGGTGTTTAATTTCTCTTTCATCTCTAGGTCTTGTAGGAGAGAGGTTCATTGAGTGATGTTGAACTCCAAACTTGTGTTATTTTATCACTCCAAAGGGTTCCTTGTCTGTATTTTAGAAGACAAAGAATAACCTGTATATGTGGCTATGTTTGGTAGAGTTTTGCTGAGTTTGTAACAGAAAAGATAAAATCTGAGTAGAAATAATCAGCTAAGAGTAATTTAATACTGAAGAAATTATCCATCCTGGAAATTCAAAGATACAGCTGAAGAGTACAGACTATATTGGACTGAAGTCAAGACCAGCCAGGAGATCACATTGATAGGAAAAATAGGAGTAGGAAATAGATTTACTTCCCAGATTTATTACCGATGCCCTTGGACTGCTTAAAGACAGCCTAAAGTCTGCTATTCCTTTAAAATTATTATAAATTAACACTTTCTACAGATCAGCCTCCAATCCCTGCAAGATGTCCTGCTACGACCTGTGCTCCACCGCTGGCTCTGGCGTCCTGCGGCCCCAGCCCCTGGCTGACAGCGGCAACGAGCCGTGCGTCCGCCAGTGCCCCGACTCCACCACCGTGATCCAGCCTCCCGCCGTGGTGGTCACCTTCCCCGGGCCCATCCTCAGCTCCTTCCCGCAGGATTCCGTGGTGGGATCGGCTGGAGCTCCCGTCCTCGCAGCCTCTGGGGGCTCCCTGGGCTACGGGGGCTACGGGTCCCTGGGCTACGGGGGATTTGGATCTGGTGGATATGGGGGTTACGGATCTGGCGGATATGGGGGATTTGGCTATGGGGGCTATGGGGGATTTGGCTCCCTGGGATATGGGGGTCTCTGCGGATATGGGGGCTCCTCCCTGGGCTCCTTTGGGGGTCTGGGCTCCTGTGGGGGGTTCCGGGGCCTGTATGGCTCTGGGAGATCCTTTGGCTCTGGCTATTGCGGCCCTTGGTCCTCTCGCTACAGCCGCTACGGCCGCGGCAGCTGCGGCTCCTGCTAAACCCGGGGGGGAAATCCCAAGTGAGGTCATCGCCAACAGATGGAATGTGATGGTTTCACAGCCAAGGAGCTTGGAACCACCACTGCTCCATCCCAAGACCACGGATTTGTAGCTGTTCAGCCACTTTTGAATTGCTCCTCTTTCAGCTTCTGCCTTAAAGCTTCTCCCACCCCTTTTCTGTCTTGCCTGGGGTAAATGCAGAACAAAAGGGCTCAAAGTGGGCCCTGTTTGTTCACATCAACAGCTGGGATATTGAAGAGAACCTGAATCAATCCCATGTGCCTCTGGCTGGAGAAGAGTTTCTTGCTTCTTGGAGACTCTGCAAATGCATTGCTTTGCTCGCTGTTCATTAAAAATTTGTTGCATGAAAGTTGCCATGTTCTGGTGTTCTTTTCTCCTGTTTTCACCATTGTTATTTGCATTTGGAGAAGCCTCACCTGTATAGGTGTCAGTAACAGCCTAAAATATCTTGGAATCGTGGAATGGTTTGAGTTGGGAGGGATTTTGGAGCTCATCTCATTCCACACCTTGCCATGGGCAAGGACACTTCTCACTGGCCCAGGTTGCTCAGAGCTTAATCCGACATGTTCCTAAACTATGGAGACAAATGTCCTACCCAAAAAAGCCAGGGAAGATTAGATTTAAGTATGAATTTCTTCAAGGTAAAACTTTCATCTCTTTGGGCTTCAGATTCAAATATTTCCTCAGACAAATGTTTAAACTCTATCCTCAGGAATAACCTCGTCAAGAAGTGAAATCAATTTCCTGTCCAATCTTTAAATGAAGTTTTCTGGACCACAGAGTGGAACTTTGAAATCTGAAATATTTCTGAATAATCATGAAAAATAAAGTGTTGGATGGTTTTTGACAGAAAAAGCAACTCCTTGAAGGATTCCCTCACACCAGTGAGAAAAGCTGGAGCAGAGAGAACCTGGGGAGATTGTACCTGGAAAAATTAGGAGGTAGAAAATATCTTAACCTTTGGGCAAATCCCCCCTTCTTCTCTGCTCTGGTGAGATTCCACCTTCCAGGATCTACAGGGAAGCTGGAGAGAGACTTTTCCTTGGGAACTGGAGTGACAGAAAAATTGAGAATGAATTCAAAATGGCAGACGGCAAATTTAGGTTGGATATTGGAAATAAATCTTTCCCTGTGAGGGTGGATAACCTGGCACGGGTTTTCCAGGGAATTTCTGGTTGCCCCATCCCTGCCCCAATGCCAGGTCTCATGGGACGTGTCCCTGCCCATGGTGGGGAGGGTGGAAGGAGAAGATCTTAAGGGTTCTTTCAATCCAACCCATTCCATGAGTCCATGACTCTGTAATGTTTTTATCGTGGCCCAGGGCAGTTGAGGAGGGAGGATTCCTGCTCCCAAATTCTGGATCAAGGAACAGTGATTGACTTCACTCCCATCTGGGATATTTCAGGTGGTTTCAAAGTCTGAACCTCAGCCTATTGTAAGAATATAAATTTCCCCACCTCGTACAGAAAGAAGTGTTGCAAGCCAACAGCCAGAGAAATTAAAACTAAAACTTCTTTGGTTTTTTTTGCAGAACAGAATCACTTTAATGAGAAAAAAAGTATTCACAGAAAAGCATCGCAGAAGATGAAGAACATCAAGTCACAGGCAACTTCTTCCATGGTTTCTCTTCTCTCTGGACCGTGAAGTTGCATTCCAGAAGAATATAAATTATTGCTTTATCCCACGTATTACACACGCACACACAGATGGGGGAAAAAAAAGCCCAGAAGACAACAAGTAGAAGGTGAATGAATCAAGGAGGAGTTGTGGGATGGCTGTGGTCACAACATCTCCTCTGGGGCCAGGATCGGATCTCCCCGTTGCCGGTTATTCCTGATTCCGGGATATTTCCGCAGGATTTAGCAGGACCCCCAGAAGCCGCGGCCGTAGCGGCCGTACCAGGAGGAGTAGGGGCTGCAATAGCCAGAGCTAAAGGATCTGCCAGAGCCATACAGACCCCGGTACCCCCCACAGGAGCCCAGACCCCCATAGCTCCCATATCCATAGAGACCCCCGTAGCCCCCAGATCCGTAACCCCCATAGCCCAGGGATCCAAATCCCCCATATCCGCCAGATCCAAATCCCCCGTAGCCCAGGGACCCGTAGCCCCCATAGCCCAGGGAGGCCCCAGAGGCTGCGAGGACGGGAGCTCCAGCCGATCCCACCACGGAATCCTGCGGGAAGGAGCTGAGGATGGGCCCGGGGAAGGTGACCACCACGGCGGGAGGCTGGATCACGGTGGTGGAGTCGGGGCACTGGCGGACGCACGGCTCGTTGCCGCTGTCAGCCAGGGGCTGGGGCCGCAGGACGCCGCAGGCAGAGGAGGGGTACAGGTCGTAGCAGGACATCTTGCAGGGATGGGAGGTCGACAGAGGCTGAAAAATAAGATGAGGACTTAAAAATCCAGCAGTTTACATCAAAATAACGAGTGTTCTGAGTATCCCCCACTTTGTAATCTCAGCGCTCTCTTTTTCCAAAAAGTGTTTTTCTCCAAAAATTCTCCAAAGGGTGTCCACACACAAGAACAAGTGGGAAATGTTCTGAAAACCTCGTCCCTCATAACAGTCTGCAAAGAACTAAGACTTATTTCTCAACATTAAACTGAAAACTTGGAAACAGAAGCAGCGAGAGCAAAGTGACTTTGTCCAAGGTCATTGGATGAGTCATTAGGAAAACTCGGATTTGGGTTCAGCAGGTTTGCATGAGATGGAGCTTATAGAGAACTTAATTACAGTAGCTTCATCTTCCCACTCATCCCAATTTTGCTGAGAGTCAAGGGAACAACAGATTATAGGATTGTGAGTGCCTGGCTTTCCCAGAAAATCATCTGACAAGACAATAAAGAACAAATCTCTAACGATGTTCTGTAAATCCTTAACAGAGTTTTGAGGAGGAACTTGAAAGCGAGAAGGTGAAGAAGAGCCTGAGGATTTTCAGTAGCAGGAAACACAAATGACATTGTCAAGTGTAGATGGCTGCAGGGGTGACACCCTTGCCAAAACCTTGAACATTTTATGCAAACCTTGAGGTGGGTTAAATGTATCAAAGTGACCATCTGAGACTCACAGGCTTCCTCAAGGTGGAAGTGACTCAAAAGGCTCAAGTTCAACCCCCAGGTCTTTGCAGGATTATTTAGAATGAAACCAGAGGACCTTGGAATTGCCTGGCTTGGAAGAGATTTTAAATCCCATCCAGTCCCACCCCCTGACATGGGCAGGGACACCTCCCACTATCCCAGGCTGCTCCAAGCCCCGTCCCAACTGACTCTGGACACTCCCAGGGATGGAGAATCCATGGAATACCCAGTGCCAGGGCCTTCGCACCTTCCCAGGGAAATATTTCTTCCCAATATCCAACCTAAATTCCTCCTCTGTGCCCCTGACCCCATTCCCTGTGTCCTGTCCCTGCAGTTCCTGAGAAAAAGTCCCTGGAGTCCCTGCAGATCCTGAGAAGGGTTCTGGGGTCTCCACAGGCTCAGCATTCCCAGCCTGAATCCACAGGGAACAGGCTCCTGTCACCTTGGCAGACTCAGAGCACTCTCCAAGGTCTGATGTTCCTGACACCAAGAACTCCACAGGGCTCCAAAAAATTTTGTCTGCCACCCCAGAGACAGAAAAGTCCTCAATCTTTCCCAGATCCACACAGATTCACCCAAAAGAGAGGATGTTGGACATAAACTTGAGTTGAAGCCAAGAATAAAAAACACACCGAGAGCAACGGAGAAGATTCGGACTTACCCAAGTCTCCAAGAAGTCAAGGGAAGCGTTTGGAGGAGCGAGAAGACAGAGGAACTTTTATATCAGCTGGAGGTACCAGATCAGCATCTCTTGCCCGCCCCAATTTCAAACTCATGCAACCACCAGGGTGATGAAATTGTTGGGTTCATTATTGGCGTTTATGAGGCCTTTCAAATTTGTTTGTAGTAATGATCTAAACATCACCTGAGATTATAGACAATTCTTTCATCTTGTGATGGCTTGGGGGGAAATTAATACCTGGCGTTATTCCTGTCACTTCCTTGGAGTTACATCAGGAATTGTCACGCCAGCTCCTCTTAGTATTAACTGAACACCTGGAGAGTGGCTCATGGGTTTATCAGAATCAAAAATTGCACTGAAATTTAATCCTGAGCAGGAAAAACAGTGAAATCCTGAATTTTGGCCAAGTCCACAGGGTTCTATGGAGGAGACAGAGAGAAACTTTTGTCTTCCTGAGGCTTTTTTTGGGTTCAGCAGATAAACATCAAATGAATTCATAAAGTTATCTAAAGCTACTGTGGGACTGGAGGTCCTGAAGAGACTTTTCCCAGGCCTTGATGGTCCAAAGATGATCCCTGAGAACATTGAGCAGGCTGAGGAAACTTTGGATTTTTAAGGGAAAATGGATCCTCGGGTGCAAAAGTCGAAATGTGACGGAAGTACTTTGAATTATTGCCTCGGATTCTTAGGAATCCACGAGCTCCTGTGATACACAAGTCATAAATCCCAAAAATAGCTGAGCTGGAAGTTTCTGGGATGAGGGAACAATCAGGAATTTGGAATGTGCGACGCAAAGGCTCCTTCTTGCCTCGTTTACGGATGGGCCATTTTAATATTGCAGAGTCCACGCCACACGTGATCCCTAAATGGTGAGGTGGGGTTCCCAGCCTTTGGGGGCAGGGGGGGTTTGGACAATAATCTTTTCAAGTCCATGCAAATCCTGTAGATGATCCAGTAGATTAAAGGCATGGAGCTGGATTTAGGTGCCTCACAATTATGGAATGACCTCACATTCAAACACCTCAGTCAAGATATTTGTGTCCTTGGTATCATCAGTTCAAGGGCGAATACTGGAGGTTTTTGTCCCTTCAGAATTTTTCCTAGTGAGAAAGAATTAAAAATAAAAAATTCCCAATAAAACCCAGAATTTCGTGAGCCGTACTTTATCCAAAATAATTCCAGGGATGGGGCAACCACAGGCTCTGCTCCTAGGGAAGAAGGGGCAGGAAAACAGGGAATGAGCTTGGCTGAGGTTCAGTCACAGCTTGGACTCGATGGTCTTGGAGGGCTTTTCCAACACAAATAATTCCAAAATAATTCCAAATGCCATTTAAGGAACATGGGATGCTTCCCATGCCTTCCTTTGGCTTCCATATTGTTATCACATTAAGAGTTGAGACTGATAACGATAAAAACGACCTCCCCAAAGTTGCTCTAGATAATTTTATCTCCAGTTTGCTGTTTTGTTTTTTTAAATGGAAGAAAGCTCTGCTCAGCAGGTGACCCCAAGCGAGCAGACAGGTTTTGCCATTAATGACGGAGAAGCTCCGGAAGAGCGTCGGGATAATTCCTGCTGGAACGCCGGGGCTGTGAACAGAATGATAACAGGAATGAGGATGACTTGTCACCATTCCAGATGAAAGAGGGCTCTGTGACGAAACACCTATCACATTTCACGAGACTTCGGACCAGCAAACAAACAAAGAGTCAGCAGAACTTTGAGGACCTACGTGTCGCATTCATTTGGGGTTTGCCCCAATTATGCACATGCCCAAATTGCACCTTAGATGATCCCCGGGATCTTGGGAATGGTATAAAAGCTCTCCCAACTCAGGGCTCTTCACTTCGCCTTCCTCTCTTCATTCACCTCCGTGAGAAAGGTAAGCACCATCCTAAGGGATCCCTTCCCTTGGAATTTTCCCTTAGAAAATTCCAGTCTCTCTTTTCTGCTGGTTTTCATCAAGGTTGGGATCATCCATAAGGATTCTAAACTTCTTAATAATCAGATTATTTTGTGATGGTTTTATTTTTGTTTGCTGTTGGAAATTCACAAGACTGAAATGGTAAAATCATTATTTCATGTTCGTAGGAATTAGAAAAATTACCAAAGTAGCTTCCAAAATCTTACAGAAGGTTTGTTTGGCCAACAAGAAATTTTTATGGGTTATATAATGAAAGTTCTTGGTATTTGTGTGATCGAAGCTTCAGGATCAGTCAGTCCTAAGAGGAGAAGCTGAGGGAGATGGAGGGGCTCAGCCTGGACAAAAGGAAGCTCAGGGGAAATTTCAGGCTCTCCACAACTCCCTGACATGAGGCTCAGGTTGGATACAGGAGAAATTTCTCCCTGGAAAAGGCTGCTGTTGTAGGAGGGGCCACAAAATGTGGTGGAAGAAATTTACAGAGGTAGGATGAGAGCTTTGTGTGGTTTTGGCAGAGCAAAGAACTTTTAGATGAGAATGAAGTACAAGAAATTAGGAATGAGACCCCAGGAGAGACGACAACTCAGAGTGTGAACAGTTTGCAAAAACATCAATGAGAAGGAAGGACAAAACAATTGAGACATACCAATTATTTTCATCCACATGTCCACCAACCGTCAAAGCTTTTAACCCTTGAATTTCTGTCTTTTGCCCACTCCTCAGTGTCTGCTGACCTCCCATCCCTGCAAGATGTCCTGCTACGACCTGTACCCCTCCTCTGCCTGCGGCGTCCTGCGGCCCCAGCCCCTGGCTGACAGCGGCAACGAGCCGTGCGTCCGCCAGTGCCCCGACTCCACCACCGTGATCCAGCCTCCCGCCGTGGTGGTCACCTTCCCCGGGCCCATCCTCAGCTCCTTCCCGCAGGATTCCGTGGTGGGATCGGCTGGAGCTCCCGTCCTTGCAGCCTCTGGGGCCTCCCTGGGCTACGGGGGCTACGGGTCCCTGGGCTACGGGGGATTTGGATCCCTGGGCTACGGGGGTTATGGATCCCTGGGCTATGGGGGTTACGGATATGGGAGCTACGGGGGTTACGGATCTGGTTATGGGGGTCTCTATGGATATGGGAGCTATGGGGGTCTGGGCTCCTGTGGGGGGTACCGGGGTCTGTATGGCTCTGGCAGATCCTTTGGCTCTGGCTATTGCAGCCCCTACTCCTCCTGGTACGGCCGCTACGGCCGCGGCTTCTGGGGGTCCTGCTAAACCCTACAGAAAACTCTCTGGGTGATGTAGAAGGGCCAAGCAAAATGCAGATTATTCTTCACTTTAAATTTTTTCCCGATACCTCCACGGGTTTGATTCCTCATTATCTTCTTCTGCACCACCCCTGTGGCTGAATGCAGTGACAGACAGGAGTGTCTTTCAGCCTCTGCTGCCTTGCATTTACAACCCTGATGTTACCACGTTGTTTGTGTTCTTTTCATTCTCATTAAAACTCTGTTGCATCACTGAAAATCCTGGCGTTGGTCTTTTGTGTCCTCACCCACCCTCTGAGTTTGCCAAACTCGCTGGGTAAAGCTCCCTGCTCTGCAGGAGGCTGTAAAAACATTGAGCTAACCCTGCCCAGAGGGGGAAAGTCTCCCTGGAGAGCCTTCCATGGAGCTAGTTTACCCATGGATTTACAATTTCAGTTGGTTTCCTGAATTTTCAATGTGGTGGCCAAAGGTGAGCAGAAGTTTCCTCTCCATGTTGAGCTCTATGTGCAGAGGCAATTTCCTCAAATCCACAGCAGGCACCTCTTGAGTGAACATGGAATCCTAGAACTGGGTTGGAAAAGCCTTGAAGATCGTCAAGACCCTGGGGTGGGACACCTTCAACCAGGACTTGGGCAATTCCAGGGATGGGGCAGCCATGGAATCACCTGTGCCAGGGTCTCACCACCCTCAGAGGGAAGAATTCCTCCCCACAATCCAATCTAAACCTCCCTTTCTGGCAATTTGAATCCATTCCCCCTGTCCTATCACTCCAGACACTCTAAAAAGTCTCTCCCCATGTTTCCTGCAGCCCCCTTTAGGTTCTGAAAAGCCATATTTAGGCCACCCCAGAACCTTTTCCAGGCTGAAAATCCCAGTTCCCTCAGCCTTTCACTTGGTATCCCCAGCATTTGGGACTGCTTTGGTTCAGTTTAATCTATTTTTATATGAAATAGAAATAGAAATTGTGCCTGTGTTTTATAAGTAGCCTAAAACCCAACAAAAGCACTGCACCATAAATGTCATTATCTTCTTATGTCATCAGCAAAGCACAAAGGCACCTCCTGAGTCAGGCAGATCCTTATCTCGCAAGGAGTTTTCCTTATCTGCTTCAGCTGCCAAAAGATCTCAGGGTACAATTTTTCCTGCAGTAAAAAGATTTGTTGAACATCACAGCGTTTAGAGAACTGGCCAGAAACTGAAGGGAAAAAGTGTATTAAAAAAAGGCAAAAGCTGCTGCAGTGCCCAGCTCCTCTCTCTGTAACAGGACGGCAAATTTCTCAGTGTTGATGACCCAAAAAAAGCAGTGAAAAATCTGGGTTTTGTTTCATTGTCTCTGGAAAATTGGATGACTCCCAGCAGAACTCAGAGCTTCCCCAGCAGTATCTAAATGATAGGCAGAGGGGATGTTCTACATCCTGCCAGGACCAGAAAATCAGCCAGAAAATCTTTCTATGTCCTGCCAGAACCTGAAAAATCTGCCAGAAAAACCTGTGGGGGGTGAAGATGAGGGTAAGAAAAGCTCAGGCTACAAAATCAGCCCTTAAGCAGGGTTTAAGCCGGGCTCTAACGGAGATCCTGATCCGGAGGGAAGGGACAAAGGATCCGTGTGATGACACTGGATGGTGGCTGAGCCACCACCCTCGGGTCAGGGCAATCCTTTATTTAAATTAATATTTAATGAGTTGGTCATCAGGAAATGTGATGGTCACCGGGTGACATGAGTGTGGCCATCACCCCGCGGAACCTTCTGTGGGACCAGGGGAAAAGCTTGGAAATCTGATGGAAATGGGAAAATTGGGTGTCCAGCTCTCATGGCAGGGGGGACATGGAGGGGCTGGAGAATGTCCAGGGATGGGAACAGGGCTGGAGGAGCTGGAGAAGGGAATGGAGAATCCTGAGGGAGCTGGAGGGGATCAGGCTGGAGAAAAGGGGGATCCAGGGGGAGTTTTGGGATCTGCCAGGGGGGATTCGGGATCTGATCCCAGGGAATGGGACAGGATAAGATAGAACAGCCTCGAGCTGTGCCAGGGGAGGCTCAGGTGGGAAATTTGGGGGAATTCCTCCTGGAAAGGGCAGCCAGGCCTTGGAAGGGCTCAGAGAGATTTGGATTGGCCACCCCTGGAGATGTCTGAGGAATTCCAGGAATTCTGAGTGTCCAGGTGGGGATTGACCCCATCTTGGACTCAATGACCTTGGAGCTCTTTCCCAACTTAAATAATCCTGGGGTTCTGTGAAACTCCAGGCAGTTTCGAGGAGGGCCTTTTGATACATCCTGAGCTTCTGGAGAACCCAAGGCTCCCATTAACGCTTTTATCACACCCGGGTCACCTTGCGGTGACGAAAGAGTTTTGCTCAATATTTCAGTTTATGAGTTGATTCAAATTCTGACGCTGCACGAAAGGCAAATTACAACCCAAAGATTTCTTTCATCTCAGCATTTTAATTGGCCGAGGTTCACGCCTGGTAACGTTCCATGAAATGTGTTGGGAATGACAGCGCGGATTCTGCTGCTTCATTTATTCACCTCTCATTAGCTGGCATAATGCTGCTGGCTCAGGTGTTAATCATCATTTTCATCTGCTTGAAGGTGCAAGATTTTTTTCCTTTCTTCTTCACCCATGGTAGATAAAAAATTGAGTAAAACCTCAGTGTCTTCCTTGTGAAATCAGCAGCTTTTGAGCTTGGTTAGAATTCAGATTTGGACAAAACCATCCAGCACTTTTCAGAGGAAGTTACAGATCTGAGTTTTGTCTCCCAGATGGTCAGGTTACAAACAGAGAAAATGTGAATTAAAACATCAGCACAGAAGGAGAAATTCACTCAAATAAAAGAAAACTTAAATGAAATATGAAAATCCACTGAAATCCTGAGGTGAGAAACCATCAGCTGGTGAAGGGAACAGGAAGAGTTCACTTGAACAATTTATTTTTTTATGTTTTATTTTTAATATTAATTTTAAGACTAATTTTAATTACATTTCAAAATGCTGTGCTGTCAGAACACAACCACATATTTATATTGCAATAATCACACCCCATTTCATGCATAAACTATTAAGGAGGGTTTGGGAAGTGATTAAAAATACAGCCAAAAAATATTTGGACATGTTTTGGGGGGAGTTATTCCTGTTAATCCTCTGAGGCCATCCCAGAGTTTGGGGGAAAGAACCTCCCAATTTCAATGTAACTTGGGCAGAAATGTGTTTATTTAATAATCCATCCACAGCAAATTAGGAGCTTTGAGGTGGGACTTGGCAAAGCTCATGTGTGAAAAACACGCTGCTATTCCTCCAGAAAAAAACCCGTTGATTTAAGCCCTGCTTTAGGTACTAAAATATTGTTTTCTGCATTGAGGAAAACTGGGAATCTCCCAGTCCCAGCTGGCAAATCCACGATTCCCACAACGACATGCGGTTTGTGGCTGTGGGTGAAAGAAACATCGGGAGGCTCCTTCCACCTGTCCAAGCATTCCATTGCAAAATCGGGGAACAGATGTGATGAGAGCCGTGATCCGGAACCCTTAAACCCAAACCTGTGCATGGCAGCAGGTTCTGACTCCGATTAAAACCATTAATGAAGCTAATGAAGGGGAAGCTAATGACGGATATGCTCTGCAAATGGGATTTAATTCCCGCTGGGTGGGATGGGGCTGCTCCGTCAGGCTCCGAGATGAAAGGGAGCCGGGAGCTGGAATGTGCCGATGGTGCTGGGCAGAGATTCAGGGTGGTTTTGCAAACTGCAAGCGAGCAGAGTTTCGTCACTTTTGGGGAGTGATTTGATCTCGTCGGAGGTGGCGACTCCCGGGCTCAGCGTGGTTCAGCCCCAGGGCATCCCAGGGTTTGTATAAAAGCAGCAGCTCTGCGGAGATTTTCCATCATTCTCCTGCTTTTCTCCTCTCCGTCAGGTAAGTCTGATGCCTTTTCATTCCTCTCCCAGCTCCAGAAGGCCTTTGCTTTTTGAATTTTTATTCCAGTTGCTGTTTGCAGTGATTGCATTGATTTTTCAGGACTCTATTTTTCCTTTATTCTTTTTATTCTTTATCCTATCCCCTCTCCATCCCATCTCACCTCTATCCCATTTCATGTCCATCCCACCTCATCTCCATCCTCTCCCATCTCCATCCCATTTCTTCTCCATCTTATTTGTCCTATCCCATTTCCATCTCACCCCATTTCCATTCTACCCTGTCCCATCCCATCCCATCCCATCCCATCCCATCCCATCCCATCCCATCCCATCCCATCCCATCCCATCCCATCCCATCCCATCCATCATTATCCCACTATCCCATTACCCCATCCCATCCCATTCCATCCCACCTCTCCCAACACCAAACCTGCTCCTCTCCCACCCCAATTTTTCCCCTGGGGAACATTTTCCCCCATTCCAACTCCCCCAAACCTCCACCTTCCCTTTCCTCTGACCCTCGCTTTTCAGCAGCTCCTTCCCTGTGTTCCAGGAACCGCCTCCAGCCCCGCTAGGAAATGTCCTGCTACGACCTGTGCCCCAGCCCCAGCGGCATCGCCTGCCCGCAGCCAGTGGCCAACAGCTGCAACGAGCCGTGCGTCCGGCAGTGTCCGGACTCCACCGCCCTCATCCAGCCGCCCCCCGTGGTGGTCACCTTCCCCGGGCCCATCCTCAGCTCCTTCCCCCAGCAAGCCGTGGTGGGATCCACCGGAGCCCCGGCCTTTGGCGGCTCCCTGGGTTATGGGGGTGTCTACGGCTCCGGGGTTTTCCCGGGATACGGAGCTCGCTCTGGGTACGGGATCTCAGCGCTGACCAGCGGCTCCTGCGGCCCCTCCACGTCTCGCCGCTTCAGTCGCCTCTTCCGTGGCTCCTGCGGGCCCTGCTGAAGGCACTGGAGCCTCCTGGGAATTCCCAAATCCATGGCCATTAGGATGAGAGGTCAGAGTTTCCACGGCCCACTCCGCATTCCTGATCATTCTACTTCTTGTTCAGCACCTCCTCGTTGTTCGCTCTCGCTGCCTGTTCCAGAATTCCCAATATATTTATCCGGAATGGGATAGCCCATTCCCTGTTCTGGCATTCCTGATTTATTGCTCTGACACTGGACAGCCATTCCCTGTTCCAGCATTCCCGAATTATTGGACCAGCATGGGACAGCCATTCCTCCTTCCAGCATTCCCAATCTTTTGCTCCAGCATGGGACAGCCCATTCCTCATTCCAGCATTCCCAATTTATTTCTCCAATGTGGGACAGCCCATTCCCTATGGATTTCATCCACAATGACCAATATCCTCGGACATCAACCAGGAAAAGCTGGCTGAAGGCATCTTGGAGTGGGACTTTGGTTGGACTTTTCCCAAAATTGTCTGGGAATGATTTTCCCTGAAATTGTCCGGGAATAGATTTTCCCCAGGAATGGATTTTCCCCAGGAATGGATTTTCCACGTTCTGTGATCTCTGGCTTTGCAAAGCAGCATTTCTCGCTCATTAAAAATTCTTTGCATCGCACAGCAGCCTTCTGGTTTTCTTTTTTCCCCCTTTTTTCTCCCCATTTTCCTTTCTCCAACTGATCTGCCCACAGGCAGGACAGGGCTACTCCCTGAGGAGGAGCACAGCCTGTTTCCTTGGTTTTCCAAAAGTTTCTGTAATAAAACTCCTCAGGAGCAGCTTTTCATCCTTTGAAGGTTAAAAAAAAAAAAAAAAAAAAAAAAAACAACTAAAAAAACCCAACAGAATTACAGAATCATTAAGGTTGGAAAAGGCCATGGGCAAAATTGACATAGGGAATTTATCAGGTACAAATATTTTATTATTTTCTATTTTAAGAGGAATTATGGAATCAAGGAATGGTTTGGGTTTCCAAAGGCCACCCAGTTCAGCACCTCAAGTTTTCCCTCATTAGATCAGGTTGCTCAAAGCCCCTTGAACACTGCAAAAAAATCAAATATTCCATACATTCCTATTAAATTATTTGGGTTTCATTTAAAAACAAAATAAAAAAAAAAAAAAGAGGGAATGGGTTAAAGAAGAAATTTTTTTTCAGTGTGTCTGATGGAGAATTTCACTTAGAACACCTGAAAAAATTGAAGTGCAGCTCCTCCAATTGCAAAATGATAAAACTCCCTTTGCCAATCCCACTGGAATCTGGCCCTGGGCCTGCAGGGAATTTGCCAGCCTGGAGCATCTCAAAATCATCAAATAAAAATTTTGCCAGCCAGGAGCACGTAAAAACCCATCAAATAAAGATTTTGCCAACCCAGAGCATCTAAAAACCATTAAATAAAGATTTTACCCATTAAATAAAGTATGGAAATCAAACATGAGATATTTAATTGCTATCGGGATCTGGCATTCTGCTCAAGTCTTTTTGCAACGCCTTTAATGAGTCAGCTGCTGATTAACATCTCAATTAACTTCCCTCATCCTGAGACTGAACACAGGGTAAGACAAGAGTGCAGTGACCTCTGGGGTTCAGGAGAAGAGTTTTTCTCATCATGAGACTTCTCTTCCAGCTTCCAGGAATTCCCTGTTTTCATGGCAAAGGGATCGGGATCCTGAGTTGCTGCCGTCAGAATTTTTCTGTCCCGCTCTTCTTCAAATTCTGCCTGATAACTCCAGGAAATGTCACAGTTGGACAGATCCTGGTGTTGCAGTGGCAAGAAAATGATGATTTTTGTATCAAATTGGCTCCATAACTAGGGGTTGAAGGAACAGAGGCAGAGGTGGGAAAAGGAGGAGAAAACTCTCTAAACTTTGAGATGTTTTCGGCTCTTTTCCCTGTGTTTCTTTCTTTCTCCTCCAAGCCCTGGGAAAATTAGGGAATTAAAGGTGAAGGAATTGTCCTTTGGAAAGTGGTTTGGGTTGGAAGGGACCTCAAAGATTTGTGGGCAGGGACTCCCTCCCCTATCCCAAGGCACTGGACACTTCCAGGGATGGGGCAACCAGAAATTCCCTGGAAAAGCTACACCAGGGCCTCCCAGGGGAGAGTGGGTTGCTCTGCAGGGAACACTTGAGCAACTCTCATTTAATTTAATTGGATTTATTTATGGGAAAGTTCAAGGAACTCACAGAATTCCAGCAAAAATTTGCCTTTAGGTTAAAAATTCATGTGGGAATTTCCAAGGGAAGTTTTCCAAGGAAAGTTTTTCCCCCCACAGGCTATTTTTAAACAATGAAAAAAACCATAAAATCACCGTGTGGGGATGGAATTAAATCACAGCCCGGGGCAGGCATTGAGACACAAATAATCCGAGTCACCCATGTTTGACTTTCTTTGGGAACACGGAACAGCCACGCCCGCCCTGAGGGAAGATCCCGATGGAATTGGAAGGGTTCCAAAACGTCTTTATCCCTCATGGAATGACTTTGTGTCACCGCTGAAGGGACCTGGGCAACTTCCCGGTGTGGAAAGACACCAAAAGCTTCCAGAATGGCTGAAACCCCCCAAAATGATGGATTAAAACCACAGGGAAACTCTGGATTTTGATGCACAATGGTTTAATGAGAAAGGAGGAAGGGGAATGTTGGGGATGGAAAACACCAGGGGAAAGGAAGGAAAGAATGGCTCCAGGGCTGGCCATTCCACAGGGGTGACTCCTGGGTTTTCAGGCGTGGGAAGGTGACACGCCCTCATCCCAACTTCAGCCAGCCAGAGATGATGGACAGGACCATTCCGAGCTCTCTTTTTGCGGGAGCCGCCCGGAATAAAAAGAAAAATACAGAGTCAGAAAAGGGAATTTGCATAAAATCGGGGCTGAGGATGCTGCGGGAATTGCTGGAGGCTCTGTGGTGGCTCTTTGCTCCCCCCTGCTCACTCCTTGGATATTTAGCAGGGTCTGCAGCTCCCAGAGGATCCGTAGGACGAGTAGGACCTCCTGTAATTGTAGGAGCCGTAGGAACCCCCAGATCCCAGGAAATTTCCGTATCCCTGGAAGTTCCCAGATCCCAGGTAGTTTGAGGGTGCTGAGGATCCCACAACGCTCTCCTGAGGGCAGGAGCTGAGGATGGGGCCCGGGAAGGTCATGACCACGGGCGGGGGGTAGATGACAGCCCTGGAGTCCCCACAGGAGGTGACACAGGGCTCGTTCCAGGTGCTGGCCACGGGCTGGGGGCAGGAGATCCCGCAGGGAGCCAGGCAGCGAGAGCTGGAGTTGCTTCTGTAGGAAAACATCTTCTGGGAATGCGGAACGCACGAAGCCCGGGCAGCAGGAAGGTCAGAGACTGGATTTGGTGGGGTTTGGGCTGGGAAGAGAGAGAATGGGACAAAAAGATGGCCAAGAGACTCAAAATTTGGCTTTTGCCTTCTTCTCATGCACTTGTCTCCTGTTTCTCCCAGCTCTTAATTGTGGAGTCAATTTGACACAAAAATACCGCCCAAAATGAAGAGTAACCCCAAAATTAATAGTAAATCCCAAAATTAACAGTAACCCCAAAAAGAATAGTAACACCCAAATGAACTGTAACCTAAAATGAACAGTAACTCCAAAATGAACAGCAAACCCCAAAATATACAGTAAACCCCAAAATGAACAGTAACCTCAAATTAAAAGTAACCCTAAAGTGAACAGTAACCTCCAAAATGAACAGTAAAACTCAAAATGAACAGTAAACACTAAAATTAACAGTAACTCCAAAATGAAAAGCAAACCCCAAAATTAACAGTAGCACCCAAACCAATGGTAACCCCAAAATGAACAGTAAACTGCAAAACGAACCCCCAAAATTAGCAGTAACCCCAAAATGAACAGTAACCCCCAAAATTAGCAGTGACCCCAAAATGAACAGTAACCCCCAAAATTAGCAGTGACCCCAAAATGAATAGTAAATCCCAAAATTAACAGCAAACCCCAAAATGAAGAGTAACGCCAAAATAAACAGTAGCCTCAAAATGAACAGTAAACTCTAAAATGAAACCCCAAAATTAGCAGTAAGCCCAAAATGTATAGTAAATCCCAAAATTAACAGTAACCCAAAAATTAACAGTAAACCCCAATCCCTGCCCCGGCCCTGCTGCCCCCAGAGTTCTGGGTAGGAGCAAAGCTCAGTTCAGATCCCAACAGTTCCAGGAACAATTCCAGGCTCGGCCTTACCCTTGTGGAGCTCAGAGGAGCCGGAAGATTGTCTGGAGCAGCCCAGAGCTGAGAGGGTTTTTATCCCTTTTCTTGGGCAATCAGCTGGAGCTGAAACATCCACGGCCGATGAATGATCCAACAAAAATTCTCTCCACCTGCCACTGCCCCAGATAAAGTGATTATTTCGCTCAGCAATTATTGCTGTTGTTGTTACATCCCCGGCATTACTCAGGCACAGTAATGATTTATTTTTTTTTCCCCCCTCTTTTATTATTGCTTTTTTTCCTACTTCTGGGATTGCCTCACGGATTGCTCAGAGCTTGATCCGTCAACACGAGGTGCTGACATAGCTCGGATCCCACCCCACTTTTTCCAAGGAAAAGGGAATTGTGCAATTTCTCCCATTATTGACCCACAGTGACTCCCGTGACTCTGATAGGAGGCATGTTCATCCACAGGCGCCTTCCTACAGAATTTTGGAATGGGAAGAGCTCCTTCCCATCCTCCTGGCCAAGGAAACACTCCCAGCTTCATGAAATGTCCAGGTGGAGCAACCTGGGAGTTTTACAGGAGAAATCCACGTCCACTTTTTAGGGAGTCCATGGGATCAGCGCTGCTGAGTGAGGAGGATTCATGGTTTGGGGTGAGCCAGGTCAGGGAGGGGATCCGTGCATCATCCCTGGAAAACCTGGGAATGTCCAGAGGCAGCTCCAGCTGATGCAGAGGTCTGGCTGCAACTTCAGCAGATTTATTGTCCAGATTCCTCCCTCTCCAGCCAGTCACGGATTAAATTTCCTGTTGAGTCTCCACATTTTCCATACCCAACACTATTCCCAAATTTCCTCAAAAAATGAGCTTTTCCCTTAATCCCTCTGCTTTATGGAGTTATGAACTGGACAGTGGGGTTTTGAGTAGCCCTGAGAATTGTTTTCCAAAATGTCCATTTTATTCCATTTTTTCCATTGGTGACTCTCAGTGTACGGAGCCTTTTCTCAGGGTTCCCTGAGTTTCCCGAACCCCTGGAATTTTCAGTCAAGAGGATTCACCCAAACCAAAACCAGGATTAGGAAAAATCAGGGAAGGAGAAATTGTGGGGCCACAACCCCAAAACCCTGGGAGCTGCTCCTGCCCTGACCACACCTGGTTTCACTTTACGTGGCACTGAAGGGTGACAGAGGCGCCACATCCTGACAGCGAATCCCAAAATCCTTGGGAATCACCTCTGTGCCAACCTCTGGGCTCTCCTAAAAGGGCAAAACGAGAACTTAGTGGGATCAGCCCAAATAAACCCTAAAATTGATTCCTTTTGCGTGCTGGTGTTTGATTCTCCCTCTTTGCTCTGCTCTGGTGAGATCCCACCAGGAATTCTGTGCCCGATTCTGGTGTCCCCAAGCCATGGAGCTGCTCAGGGGACTGGAGCCCACCCCGTGTGGATCCAGGCTGGGAATGTTTGGAATGTTGAGAATGTTGGGAATGTTGGGAATGTGGAGACCCCAGAGTCCCTGCCAGGATCTCCAGGGAAACTGGAGAGGGACATTTCCTCAGGAATTGCAGGGACAGGACACAGGGAATGGGGTCAGGGGCACAGAGGGGGAATTTGGGTGGGATTTTGGGCAGGAATTGAATTCCCTGTGAGAGCCTGGCTCAGGGAATTCCATGGATTCTCCACTCCTGGAAGTGTCCAAGGCAGATTTGGAGCCTCCTGGTCTATGGAAGCTGTCCCTGCCTGTTCAGAAATTCCACACAAAAAAAAAAAAAAAAAATTCCCCAACATTTTTACCAATTTGGCAGAATCAGCAGAACGCTGCAGGAAGTGAAACTGCTTTTAAAAAAAAATCCTCAAGGAAGAAACCGGAGGGTGTTGGGAGAAACCGATAATTGTCCCGAGGCGGATAAAACAATCGGGATCGCCCCGCCGAGGGTTGGGAAACACCGGGGAATGTCTCAGCCCCCGCAGGCGATCCAGGGATGGGATAAAAGGCTCGCGGCTCCCAATTCCTGCCATCCCAGCTCCGGATTCCTGAGATTTCAGCTCCTCGGGCTTCTCCTCTTCGGGATTTGAGTGAGTCTGGGGGGCGCTTTGGGGGTGGCCGGGTGGGAGTCGCTCCTTGGTGAGGAAGGGAGGGAAGGAGGAGTAGAAGGGAGAAGGAGAAGGGAAAAAGAGAAAAATCTGAGTTTTCTTGAGAGGGAGGAACTTGGGAAGGAGGGAGGGCAGAACTGGAGAAGGGGAAAACAGAAAAATCTGAGTTTTTTGGACAGGAACTGTTTGGGAAGGAGGGAGGAAAAGAGAATGAGTAGGAAAAGTGAAAGAGGAAAAAAACTCTGAGTTTTTCCAGAGCAGGTGACTGGGAGGAAAAGAGGGAGGAGAGAGGGACAGGAAGAAGGGGGAAAAGAGGAAAAATCTGAGCTTTTGGAGAGGGGATGCCTGGAAGGGAGGGAAGGAGGCAGGGAGAGAGAAGGAGAGGAACAGGGACAAGGGGAAAAAGAGAAAAAAAAATCTGAGTTTTTGCGGAGGAGCTGCATGGGAGTGAGGGATGGAGGGAGGAGAGAGGAACAGGGAGAAGAGAGAAAGAGAAAAATGTGAGAGGAAAGTTTTTGGAGGAAGGGAAGAAGAAAAGGAGGGGGGAAGGGAGAAGGAGAGAGGGATAGAGAGAAGAGAAGAGAAGAGAAGAGAAGAGAAGAGAAGAGAAGAGAAGAGAAGAGAAGAGAAGAGAAGAGAAGAGAAGAGAAGAGAAGAGAAGAGAAGAGAAGAGAAGAGAAGAGAAGAGAAAAAGAGAAAAATGTGAGATTTTGGAGAGTTTTTGGAGGGAAGGAAGGAAGGAAGGAAGGAAGGAAGGAAGGAAGGAAGGAAGGAAGGAAGGAAGGAAGGAAGGAAGGAAGGAAGGAAGGAAGGAAGGAAGGAGAGAATGAGGGGAACGGGAAAGAGAGAAAAATAGCAGCAGGGGCTCTGCTGCCCTGATTTCTAACCCCTTTTCCTCTTCTCCCTCCCCTTCCCGGAGCAGCTCCACCTCTCTCCTCGCACCATGTCCTTCTCCAGCCAGCTCAGCTCCCGCTGCTCCACACCCTGCGAGGTGTCCTGTCCCCAGCCCTGCGCGGACGCCTGGAGCCAGCCCTGTGTCACCTCCTGCGGGGACTCGCGGGCCGTGGTCTACCCTCCTCCCGTGGTCATCACCTTCCCGGGGCCCATCCTCAGCTCCTGCCCCCAGGAGAGCATCGTGGGCTCCGCGTTCCCGCAGGGAACCGGGCGCCCCATGGGCCTGCAGGGCTCCCTGGTGTATGGAGGCTGCTTCTCCTCCTCCTCCTCCAGGAACGTCTGGAGCCAGCGCACCGGGGGTTGTGGACCCTGGTGAATCCGGGGAAAAAAGAGAAGGGGGGAAATCTGAGGGGACCAGAGGGAGCTGGAGCAGGAGCTGAGCCGGGGATGTGGGGTTGGGGGAGCCTGGGAGATGATCAGAATCCATGAGAAATGTTCAGGATCCGTGGAAGATGTTCAGAACCCATGGTAAATGTTCAGGATCCATGGGGAATGTTCAAAACCCAAGGAAGATGTTCAGGATCCATGGGAAATGTTCAGAATCCATGGGGAATGTTCAAAACCCAAGGAAGATGTTCAGGATCCATGGGAAATGTTCAGAATCCATGGGGAATGTTCAAAACCCATGGAAGATGTTCAGGATCCATGGGAAATGTTCAGAATCCATGGGGAATGTTCAAAACCCAAGGAAGATGTTCAGG